>NW_023045010.1:0-152420 GCF_011762505.2 Arvicanthis niloticus | reverse complement strand
TTCTACATCACACTAAGGGGCAGTTTCCAGCTAAGTCTCCTGGTAAATCAGTGCCTAGTTTTGAATATGGCATATATTTCTTGTTTTTGCTGACCAACTTTAAAATATATATCCTGGGTTTATAACTTTGTAAACTACTCTTAGACATTAGATCTTCAGGAACCAGAGTCCTACTCTTTGAATAGAGGTCATGAGTTCAGAGGATCAGAGTAAGATGCACTCAGTTAAACTAAGATAGTGATAGTTGATTTTTCAGCAATAGGTCAGATCAAATAGGCTTAGATCCACATTAGTCAGAAGAAGCACATGCTATTCTCCATGAGGAGCACATTGTATAGCATTCTGTTTTGACTACAGATTGTGAGGTATTCTTAATCAGAAAAGGAATTCTTACCATGCATTAGTCATAGGAATGCTTTACTGTGTATGTGAGGCAGCTAAGATTGGTAGTTGCAAGTTTGACAAATGATTGACTAGAAGAAAAAATTAAAACTCCTGTTGTTTTTATGGGGCACAGGGGGCAAAAACATCAGGGTGGCTTTTAAATTTAAAAAAAAGAATTGAAGATGCCATGGTAAAGAAAGGTAGGGACCAGGTAATCCTGTTGAGATGGGCTTTCTTAAAGCTTCCATTTGGCAGGCTGGGATGCTCTGATGCCCTGTTGGGAAGAAAAGGTATGTAGGAAGTTTAATAAGGCAGAACCAGAATGCTTCATCCATTGTTGATATAGAAGACACATTTCTGACTTTTTTGTAATAAAAAGCAACCCTGAGGCACTATGTCTTAGATGGGGCCAATGAGTGTCCATCTCTTTCACCCTGAAACATTCTGAGGCCGCCTGAAATGGGGAGGGTAAACATATCCAATATCCCTTTGGTGAGAACTGGAAAGACTGAATCGACATTGGTCAGACTGATTAGGACTGATAGTTCTTTTGGGGGAGAGGATATTACTGCATCTCCCCGTTTGCAGAAGAGTCCCTTTGAGATTGCTTCAAACAAAATGTGTATATCTTTGGTCACCTAGGGCAAGAGTTTCCCAATATGTGTACCCAGGTGCATATTGGAATGCTGGGTCTCACTCTTGGTAACTATGATAAGGTACCAGGTTCTCTAGTTGACATATGTCATGTTGGAAATTTCCTTGACTAACAGGAATATAGTTGGAATCCCTTTTGGAACTGATGCAGGTATGAATCACCATACGATATGAACCAAAGCTGTGGGCTCCTGTCTGGAACTAATGGAATGTTTTCCTTCTTCTTGGACAATAGGAACATGTTATGAGCTCTCCTTAGTACAAACAAGGTGACTGATATCCTCTTGGGGTGATGATGAAAGGTTGGCACCCCCTTGGGGACTGTCTCTGTCTAGAGATGACTCAGTGTCTTTTTGGTCTTCAAGAGAACTTTTCAGGTCTCCCTGCATGTCAGAGGCATAACTCTTTCTTCTCCTGGTAAAGTAGTGTGTCTGGGAATCTCACAAGGAGAGGTGGAATGCCCGAAACTCTCTTTATGAGATGGAGTGGTTTGTGTGCTCTCTTCTTTAGAGATGGAGGATGCTATGCCCTCTTGGTGAGTATTTTTCACTTTTCTATCTTTTTGGAAGAGGAACAATGTCTGAGCTCTTTTGTGACAAAGAGTATGGTTTGCAGGTCTTATGGTCAGAATTGAAATCTTGAGTGTTTCTATGGCAAAAAGAGGACTCTTTTGATGTGCTTTTTGTATACTTGGACTGTCTTTGAATGCCTTGGGAGATGTGGTACTTCTGAGACCCTGCTCAGTAGATGGCAAAAATTCTATAGAACCTATAACAAAATCTGAAGTCATAAAAGTGGATTGGGTAGATGGCAGAGGTCCTTCTGACTCTGGACTAAGTGATGAAGAAGGTGAAAATCTGAAGGTATCTTGTTCAAGTGACAAAGGTTATATAATCTTTCAGGTGATAAGTAGTATTTCTGCAGTGTTATCCATACATGTCAATGTTTCTAGTGTACCCAAGCAGATTCAGAATCTCTAATATTTTCTGGATCAGATGTTGACTTTCTTAAAGCCTCTTTTTCCACTCAGGGCCCTGGGGGCTCTTGAGATAACAGGAAAGTTTCTGGAGGCCCTTGGTCAGATGTCAATGTCCCTAGAACACAATGGGCATACAGAAAAGGTATCAATGTCAGTAAGTTCGGTTGTGACACTCTCAAATTGAATTGGACAGATGGAGAAGATCCTAGACTCACTACGGAAGTTGGTGATAATTTTTAATATCCTGGTGAAGCTTTGGTTATTCCTCATTTCCATGTGTACAGCTATAACATTCCAGATTCTCCTGTAAAGTCAGGCAAGGGCCTCCAGGTTCTTCAACAGATATCATAGGTCCAGCATTCACTTGAACACATAGAGACATTGTTAAAAGCTCTAGGGAAGATGATACAGATCCTAGTGTTCCTTGTCCAGATAAAGAAATTATCATAGGACATTTGGAAGAATGCATAGATCCTGAAGATTCTGAAGCATTTTGTTGTATTTGTTGGAATCACTGAGTGAAATTCAAAGACTCATTTGGTCTCCAGCATGAAGTTTAAGGTCTTAGAGTACTCTCTATCAATTTAGAGAGAACAAAAGTCCCTTCTACAGAAAGGGAAGAATCTGAAAGCCTTAGGGAATTAAGTAAGGGAATAAGCTGGGCAGATATTGAAAGTCCTAGAGGTAAGCCACCAGATACCACATGTCCTGGGGTAGCTGTTGAAGGTTTTGCACACCTAGTGGAGATGGTGAATATAGAGGCCCCTGGGGAGATGGCAAAGGCTGTATAAAGCCTTGTGCAGTTGCAGAAATTGTCAGAGATCCTTGATCAGATTTCAATGTTCCCGCCATCTTTTTATGAGGGTCAGTATATCCCTGACACACTTGAGTAGATGGTGAGTCTGCGTCAGTGCACTGTGTAGAAGTCGACTGTGTTCCTATATCTATATCCTAAGGCATTTTGCTGAGATGAAGACATTCTTAAGGTGCCTTGTGTACCTGTGCCAGTCTTGACTGTGACTTCAGACTGAGGGGAAAATACTAGAGCTACCTGTGTAGATTTGGTCTCTCTTAGAGCATCATGGACACATGAGAGATATCTAAGAGCCTCATGGGCAGACATGGAAGTTTCTAGACCTCCTTCTTGTGTATTGTGGAAGTTGGAAGGGAACTTTTGTTAGCTGGAAAAGGGAATAACTCATTTTGTGTAGAATGTCAGGTTTCATATCCAACTTGATGGGCAAAACTGATTCCAAGGATCCTTTGGAAGATAAGGCAAAATCCATAGCCTTGCGAGTATTAGGAATATGTTCTGGAGACACTTGTGTGCATGAAGAAGAAGCAACTGTCCTCTGTGCAGATTGGAAAGTGTCTATACCATCTTGTGTAGATGGAGATGATGGCTGATCCTCTTGAGGAAATAGGGAATTTCCCAGCACCTTCTCCGAAGTTTGGAGAGATCCCATGGATTCTTGTGCACAAGCATTATTTAATAAATCTCCTTCTTTAGATGTACAGGATGCTTCAGACCCTTGTGTATAAATATCATGTCCCATAGACATTTGTTCACATGGGAATGGATTTATAGCTTTCTCTTTGGATGATATATATCTTAGAACATCTTTTGTAGATGTTCCACATCCAAGAGCCATTTCAAAAGATGGGATTGTGTCTAGAACTTTTTTTGTATATGTATTCTGTCCAACAGACCCTTTCTGAGTTAGGGTAGTACTTGGAGAACTTGGTACAGGTTTGAGAAATCGTAGCAACTGTGATGTATTTGTAGAAAATTTAGGAGCCTCTTCTATCAAAGCTGAATGATTTAGAGTCTCCAGGGTAGGCAGGGAATGTGTATCATCTGAGCACACTGTACAAGTATGGAGCTTGCATGGCTCACTGCATTGTTTTGGCACAACCTTGGCTCTTTGGGACCTGATGACATTCAGGAGGGCCCTTTTGGATGGTAGGGGACATCTGAATAATTCTCTGTTAGATATGGATATTTTGAAACTGGTTGTTTAGAAGGAGGATCTTTCAGTGTTGTTTGATAGGGTCCTTTTATAGAAGGAGAATAATTTATTCTTTTTTTTTTCTGTGGGAGAGCAGATTTGAGAACATGTCTTTGACCATCTTCTGTAGGGTGGGACAATCCTATTGCCCCCTGACATATTGGGAATGCCCCAGAACCCCTGGTGAAAATGGTAAATGTACTAGATTAGTTTTGTGTGTGTGTGCAGAAGGCACAATAATAATTTGGATGGATTCAGGGTTTTCTCCCATATCTTGTGTATGTGCTGAAACACTCAAGAAACCTCATCTGGAAATGGAAATAGTCCTTGAGCTCCTGATTGTACTTGTAGAAAATTTTGCCCTTGCTTGGGGATGGTGTGAGCGTTGTGATGCTCCCTTCTGGAACTGCCAATTGCATTTAATCCTCTTTGTGGACTGTAAGAGATGATCTAAGCCCATTTTTTTAATGGTGAAGAACTTTGATATTCTTCCTGATCTAATGGGCAAGGTCTGAAATCACCTTGGTCAGCAAGCTCAGGTCTCAGCTCACTGTACTGAAATCAGATTGCATAGGGAACTTTGTGGGAGATGGAAATACATTTGGATGTCTTTGTGAGAAGACTTATCTATCTGCCCTGGTTTGGCAGCTGTCAAATGTATTAAACTCTCTTGGGACAAGTGGTCTGACTTAATCTATTTGGAATTGATAAAGGAGCATCATAATTGGAAAGTGAAAGATGTGCTGAGAAGACTGTGCTCTCCCATCCTGCTTGCACCAGGATAGCACCCTCTAATGGGAGGCCCTCTGTGTTGTAGGAATGTCTGTTGGAGCCTTGTTAACTGAATGAGAAAGGCTGATTTAGAACCTTGCACCTCAGAAAATTTGGGGGCTGAACAATCACTTGGGCATTGTGCTATCGAAGAACAAGTGATAAAATTTGAATACAGTGTATGGAGTACATGGAATGATATTACAGATATTATTCTGTATTTTAAACATGACTTATGCTAGATAAATTTATGACAACTCTGAGTCGTCCTGGATGCTGAAAGGCATCTTTAAATGACTAAAAATACCCACTACAATATAATTATTGTACAATAAATATTTTAAGTATTGTTTGGAGAATAAGGACAAAACAATAGTCTCCATATGGTACAGTTGCCAGTTGCATTTCAAATACTTTGATCTGTGTGTGACTAAGTGCATAGATTGAGAACACAAATGCAGTTGGACTTGGGAATATAGCACATATGGGCTTAAACAATTTTTTTTTTTTTTGGCACAGCTGGAACATAGTTGCACAGAGTGATTTTTGAAACCCTTAGTCAAGTTGATTCTTTCAAAGGGTCATGCTGTATAGCTGTTGATACACTGAGAAAGTGTAAAATTGAGGATATATATGAGATACAATTTTACTAACAGAAACTTGATTTTGTTTTTTACACATCTTGCCAGTGTTTTGTGCAGTTTTTTTGATCTTGCTGGGTGAAAGGCATTGGTTTGTTTGTTTGTTTGTTTGTTTGTACTTATTTTTATTTTGGGAATGATTTTCTGTTTCCTTTTGGCTACACAGCCAATAAGCCTGGCATCATTCAGAAGTACAGGGGCACTTTACTATCATCTAATTATTTTTCTGTGCCATTACCTTAGTGCTTTGCTGCATTCTTTCTTTTTGGAATTTCCAAATACTACATTACCCACTTTCTTTTTTGACCCAACTATATCCCAATAATTCTAATTTTAAAGGCATATGCTCCCAGGAAATCCTTTCTTTTCCTACAATGTGGGGTATATTCTGTTCTTGACTAATTCTGTATTCACAGTGGTTATCCTCATACTAGTACAAGTCATAACTTCGATCTCACTTAATTAAATTTCCTGTTGGTCTTTTACAGTCTTTAAAGAGACTGATTTTATGTACAAAAATAATCCTGCTAAGTGTGAATAATAGCAGGGTAAAATACACAGGTGATTATAGGCATCAATTCAGATATTATACACTTTGGAGAATTAATTTGGCAATTTTGATATCAGAACAAAGTCAGTTTCTAAATTTAAGTTAAAGTAAATGTGTTGTTTTTCACATATGTTATCAAGGTAAAGTGAGTAATGTCTTATATGTATGTGAACGACTGCTTTAAACATGGTAACATTTAAAAGTAATTTCAATTTTTCTCTTTGAAATTAAATATCTGAAAATTTTTATTTATGATTGGCTAAAGTTTCTGTGATTTATTTTACATACTTGTGCATGTTTCTTAAATAATATATTATTAATAATAACATTATTAATTTGTTCAAATAAAATAAGTTTTTGCATACTAAAGTTATAAATGAAAATGACGGACTAATATATTTTGTAATATTTAACTCAGTAATTAATATTCCTTTCTCATGCTTTTAAATGTTATTAATTTTTTCAGCAGAATACAAAGAAATATATTACATTACTGCATTTTCATTATTATTCTTTTATTCATACACATACACACACAATATATATATATATATATATATATATATATATATATATATATATATATATATATGCTTTTATTTCATGTGTGTGATGGAATTATCCTTTGTTGTCTAGATGATTACCAGGTTTATTACCTTGCATGAACAAACAACTTGATGCACTGGAAAGCTCAAAGGCCATCCTTGTCAAAAAACATATTAGTCACTTTATATATTCGGGATGGGTGAAGCTTGAGACTGGAAGTCAGTTAAGCAAATGCTGGTTTGAATATTTAATAGGTCCCTGGTGTTTTTTCCTTTCTATTACTGGATCTCTCTAGATGATCACCCAGGTGCTTTCCTGCTTTTTTTCCAGGCACAGCCTTCTGGGAGCATGAAGACACCATCTCAGGGAGCATGTCTTAGTTTTTTCTTTCTGCTTATCGTCTTGTAACTCCTCCTGATGAGGATTCTCTCTCTCTCTCTCTCTCTCTCTCTCTCTCTCTCTCTCTCTCTCTCTCTCTCTTTGTGTGTATGTCTGTGTGTGTGCATGTATGGCTGGCTAGGTGAGTGTGAGTGAAGGTGGATGTTAATGGCATGTATGTGTAATGTGTTTGCATTAATGTAGGTGCACATATGTGTGGTTATATGTTTATGAATGTGCCTATCAAGACCACAAGTTAATGTTGAGTGTCTTTGATGAGTCTGTACTTTATTTACTAAAACCTGGTTTGGCTTGTGTTGCTAGTCAGCTTGTCTCTGGGATTCCCAGTCTCCAACTGTCCAGAGTAGAGATGAGCAGACACACTCACTCACCACTGACTACTAAAGTTCTAAAGTTTGGTCCTCATATTTGTGTTGCAAGTGCTTTATTCACTCAACAAACTACTAGCCTCTATTATTTTTTAAAAATATATCATTAATTATTGTCTTTTATGTCTTATATTTCTTTTTTAGAAAGTTTATTGGTGGCATACAAAAAAAACTTTTGACTTTTAAATGTAGATTTTGCATCATTCCACTTTGCTGAAAATGCTTATACCTCAGTTTACTGCTGAAGAATTTTAAGCATAGGATTACGTTCTGCAAATAGAGATTATTTGACTTCTTCCTAACTTGTTTGTATTTCTGGTGGCATGTACACTAGTATAGGACTGTGTAAATTACTACATAACTTTTCAAACATAGACATATTATGTGGACTAACTGTCACACTAATAGACAAATACTTAAAAAACACAAAGTCCTAAAAGTCACATATATGAAATCTATGTTTATTTCTATGAAATTCACATTAGCTAAGAAATGCAATGGTTTTTTCCCTTATGAGATTAACAGAAAAAAAATATATATACATATACATATACATACACATACACATACACACATATATATATATATATATATATATATATATATATATATATATATATGCATATATACATATATATGATGGTATTTTAGTCAAACAAGGTAGCTGAAATCATGGCATTTGGAGACAAATGGAAGGAAGGAGAGATCGTTATGTTAGGTGAAGTAACACAGATTTAGAAATAGGGAATTAACATTGGTTTTCTTTCATGTGGCTTTGCAATAATTTTTATACATTTTTATACATGTGTGTGGTTGAGTGGGGGTAGTTCATTAAACTACAAAATTAAGCATAAGAAAAGAAATATTGAGCAGAAAATAGAAAAGCAAAATAAAATAAATATCACATAAAACCATAAATGATTGTTTAGTAACTACTGTATTATTACTGTGATAAACCAAAATTAAAAAGGCAACTGTTAGAAGGACAGATTTTTGGCCTATAATTTCAGAAGGATAGGATTTCATCATGATGTCACAACTCAGACAAGGTACAGAGCTAGTGTCCCAGAACTCCTCCCACATCCAGAGACACTGTGACTCCCAGGAGGATGTCATAACTAGGCTCACAGATGAGACAACCCCTGCCACAATACATGGCCTTAGAGGGATCTCCAGGGACCCAGTGGATGCAGACCCTATCTGTCTTGCCCTGCCAAAGACACATCTTCCTACTGGCCCATAACTCTACCTGGGGCAGAACCAATTCTCCAGACCACCTCCCACACCCAGAGACAGCTTGATTCCCAGAAGGTCCATTAAAACATGGAACACAGGCTCACAGAAAAGTCAGTATCCAGTTACAAACAGTAAGGCCAGTTAAAACCTAAGATAACCAGATGGTGATAAGCAAGCCCAAGAAATAAGCAAGAGACAACAATGCCACTTGTGATGATTACAACCAAGTTCTCTAAGCACAGCAAACCCTGGATACTCTTAACCCTCCTAAAAATCAAGACTCCAACCTAAAATCTTATTGCATTAACCCTCCTGAAAATCAAGACTCCAACCTAAAATCTTATTGCATTAAGATGATAGAAGACCTTAAGGAAGACATAAATAACTCTCTTAAAGAAATACAAGATAACACAGGTAAACTGCTAGAAGCCATTACAGAAGACACAACCCCTAAAGAAATACAAGCACAACACAATCAAATAGGTGAAGAAATTGGAGAAAATGATCCAGGACATTAAATAGGAAATAGAAATATGAAAGAAAACAGAAAGGGAGACAACTCTGGAAATGGAAAATCGAGGAAAGAAATTATGAGTTAAAGATACAAACATCACCAATAGAATACACGAAATACAAAGAGAATCTAATATGTAGAACATATCATAGAAGATATTGATGCAACAGTCAAAGAAAACACAAAGCACCAAATATTTTTAACGCACACCATTCAGAAAATTCAGGACACAGTGAAAAGACCAAACCTAAAAATAATAGAAATAGAAGAGAGGGAAGATTCCCAATGCAAACTGTCAGAAAATATCTTCAACAAAATCAAAAAGAAAACTTTCCTAGCCTAAAAACAGAGTGGTCATAAAAGTTGTAGTAACTATTTAAAAAGGGTCTGGAGTTCAAGCCTCATGTCTAAGCTGTGGCATCTCTGACTAGATAAGATGCCATGTTCAGTGGCCAGAGGGCACTTGGTCACCACAGCTAGGAACACCCCATCAGAAAAAAATAGTCCTGCCACTCACGAGATGCCAGCATGGAAGATAGCTCTGCCAATCTTCCATGCTGTGTCTGCAAGCCTGGGCATTGCCCAGACCATCCTGACATACATGGAGGCCCAGTAGAAAAATGAGACTCCAATGCTTAAAGATTAAGCAAAGGCTTACATATTTGGTAAGGACCAAAAATAAGATGCCCTTACAAGCAGAGGTAAACCCCAATACCCAACCTAAACATACCAATTTTCTTTGAGACCCTCTTCCCCTCTATCTCTCATCTCCTCTCTCCTCTCACTCCTTCACTTCTGTCTCCTCTTTCTCCCTTACTTCTCCTCTTCCTCTCTTTACTCCTATCACCTTAGCTCCTCCTACACATAAACATACAAGAATCCTAAAGAACACTAAATAAATTGGAACAGAAAAGAAATTCTTCTCATCACATTATAATCAAAACACTAAATGCACATGCTAGAGTAAGAATATTAAAATTGGTAAGGGAAAAAGGCCAAGTAATATTATGAAGGAAGACCTATTTGAATTGTACCAAACTTCTCAACAGAAAATGTGAAGCCAGTAGATCCTGGACAGTAGACCCTAAGAGAATACAAATGCAAGCCAAGGGTACTATATGCAAGAAAATTTTAATCACCAAAATAGAGAAATAAAGATATTTTATAATAAAACAAAATTTAAAGAAGACATTTTCATTAATCTAGGCTAAAGCAAATAATAGAAGGAAAACAGCAACACAAAGACAAAAACCAAGAAATTAATCACAACTCAGAAAAACCATATATTCTGTAATTGAGCAGTCTGAGCAATGTCCTCTCAGTCTGCATTTCCTTACAGCTCTAGAACAAAAAGAAGAAATGACACCCAAAGAAGTGGCGGCAGGAAATGATAAAACTATGGGTAGAAATCAACAAATAGAAAAAGAACAATACAAAAAAATTCCATGAAAAAATGTATTGGTTCTTTTACTAGAGTGCTAAGATCAACAAACTCTTATGCAAATTACCTAAAAGGCAAAGAGAGAATATCCCAATTAGCAAAATCACAAATCAAGAGGTGGACATATGCAGAGACACCTGATAGGTGGAAAAGATTTTCAAAATGCTTCATCCTACAAGAACTCTTACTCAACCATGATAATTGCTGCTGCCTTCATAATAACCAGCAACTGGAAACAACATATATCTGCATAAGCTAAATAATTGATGAAGTATATGTGGTATATTTATACAGTGGAATATTACTCAGCTGTTATAAAAAATTAACACCATGATAAATTTTCAGGCAAATGGATGGAAATAGAAAAAAAGACATACTGAGTAAAATAACCCAGTCCCAAAAAGATAAATATGGTATTTATTGACTTATATGTTGATATTAACTGGGCTGGATGTTTTATTTTTGGTCAACTTGACACATGGTACAATGATCCTAGAGCAAAGAAGCTCAATTGAGAAAATGCTGCCTTAATATTGGGCTGTGCAGGCAAGACTGCAGGGCATTTTCTTAATTAATGATTGATTGGGAGGGATCCTGATCATTGTTGGTACTACCATCACTGGAATTGTGGCTCTGAGTTTTCTATGAGAAAGCAGACTGAGCAAATCATGTGGAACTAGCCACTATGCAGTACCCAACCTTGTTTTCTGCATCAGCTTCTGCCTCCAAATTTTTGCACCATATCTGTTTCTATTCTGTCTGCCTTCAATGATGAAGAGCAATAAAGAAGTGTAAGCCAAGTAAGTCATATTCTTCCCAACTTGCTTTTTGGTCACAGTGTTTTGTGACAAAAGAAACACTAAGACATTTGATACTATATAAGTGATGTGTAGTCTACAGTCTGTAGATTCACAGAAGTTAGGTATAGAAGAAAGGACTGGGGTGGTTACATGGATGTCCATGATATGGGGAAATAGAGTAGAATGTATTGGTAGACTGGGATGGACAAGAATGAGAAGATCAATTGGCATGGGAAAGGAGATTGCATTGAGGGAGGGAGTGCAGGGAGAGATAGTTGGAACTGAGAGGCATTTCATGCATGATATGAAAACCTAGAGCAGTGACCATATTCTAAAATATGTAAAAGTGAGCCTAAAGCCTATGTCTCTTATTAAGGAGAAAGACTGATTGCCAATTGGCCATCTCATGTTACCAAACAATGCTACCACTACAGGTACTAAGTTCCATTCCATAGAGTTGTTAACCATGGGGATACCATGCAAATCTCCAATCAACTGAGGACACTGTCAAAGACAATGAGCTGTTCTCTGCAAACTGACTCTGGGGCTCCACTGCTGAGGAAAATACCAACACAAATCAGTGATCATGAAGAAAGCAAGCTGTTGCCTACACAGGGCCATCACTCATTCATTCTAGTACCTTTGTTTCAGGAAGATACTCTGGAGTCTAACAAAAGAAAAGTTTTAACTCTAACCCAGCAACAAAACCTTTGTTATGAATCTTTTCTGCCTGCAAGACATGCTAAGTTAATGTTGTAGAGAACTTGTGGGAGTGAACAAAGAGTAACTGTTTTCACTTAAAGTGCATTCCACAAGATGAAACCCATACAAAAGACTGCTTGTTTCTGCCCAGTTTTGTCTTGCATTGACCCTGGATTCCCCAGAGATATCCTGGAGGATCCATGGATTCCATAACCCTAGGTAGGAAGACCCACACACTGCCCTAAACCCATGGCTGGGTGCTGAGTGCACTCAGATTCCAGGGGATACATAACTCCCTCCACCCCTGCAGAATAGCACTCCCCATCTACCCCTCTCCCAGATCTGAGGCCTGGACCAGACCTCTGCCCTGTCTGCTCTTGTGTGGACCCTGGATTCTTCCCAAGACATTCTGGAAGGTCCACTCAACACAGAGCCAAAGAGGAACAACTGAACTCAGGGCTTCAGACAGCATATCCTGAGATATCCTAGAGGAAACACTGCACTCAGATCAGTGGGCACCTTATCTTGAGACATCCTAAAGGAGACACTTTACCCAGAACAGCAGACATCTGTCTGGTCTGCTACCTTGAAGGCTACATATCCTGAAACATCCTAGAGGTACCACTGTACTCAGTGCAGCTGGGGAAGATCACAGAGACATCTGGACCCTGACAAGATCAGACACAAACAAGATAACTGGAAAAGCAGGCTTTAGTTAGAGACAGCAAGTACAGGCAGCACTACAGTTAACAAGATGGAGAAAGTCAAGCACAAGAACATAAGCAATAGAATCCAAAGTTACATGGCATCATCAGAACCAAGTTCCCCCATCATAGCAAGCCCTGAACACCCCATCACACCACAAAAGCAGGATTCAGAGTTAAAATCACTTCTCATGATGATAATAGAGGACTTTAAGAAAGACATAAATAACACTCTCCAAGAACTTAAGGAGAACACTGGATAGACAGAAAGAAACTTTTAAAGAGGAAGCACTAAAATCGATTAAGCAATTTCAAGAAAACACTACCATCAGGAGAAGGAATTACACAAAACAATCCAGGATCTAAAAATGGAAGTAGAAAAAATAAAGAAATCACAAAGTGTGACTACCCTGGAGATAGAAAACCTAAAATAAGAATCACAGTCATAGACACAAGTATCACCAACAGAATACAAAAGATAGAAGAGAGAATCTCATATGCAGGAGATACCATGGAGAACATTGACACAACTGTCAAAGAAAATGCAAAATACAAAAAAGCTACTAACCTAATATATATAGAAAATCCAGGACACAATGAGAAGGCCAAACCTAAGGAAAATAGGTATAGATGATGGGGAAGACTCGCAACTTAAAGGACCAGTAAATATTCTCACCAAAATTATCAAAATCATCAGATCCTACTACAGAATCCTATACTCAACAAAATTGGATAATCTAGATGAAATGGACAATTTTCTAGATAGATACCAGGTACCAAAGTTAAACGAGGAGCAGTCAAATCATATAAACAGTCACTGACTTCTAAAGAAATAGAAGCAATCATTAAAATATCCCCACCAATTACATGTCCAGGCCAGATGGTTTCAGTGCAGAATTCGATCAGAACTTCAAGGAAGACCTAATACCAATCCTCTTCAAGCTATTCCATCGAATAGAAACAGAAGGAACACTACCAAATTCCTTCTATGAACCTACCATTATGCCCATACCTAAACAATAGAAAGACACAACAAAGAAAGAGAACTACGAACGAATCTCTCTTATGAATATTGATGCAAAAATACTCAATAAAATTCACAAAAACCAAATCCAAGAACACATCAAAATAATCATCCATCATGATCAAGTAGGCTTTATCCCAGGAATGAAGGGATGGTTCAAAATTCAGAAATATATCAATGTAATCCACTACATAATAAACTCAAAAAAAAAACCCACATGATTAACTCACTAGATGCTGAGAAAGCATTTGACAAATTTCAAAACTCCTTCATGTAAAATGTTTTGGAAAGATCAGGAATTCAAGGCCGATACCTAAACATAGTAAAAGCAATATACAGCAAGCCAGTAGCCAACATCAAATTAAATGGAGAGAAACTTGAAGCAACCCCACTAAGATCAGGGAGTAGACAAGGCTGCCCACTCTCACCTTACCTATTTAATATAGTACTGGAAGTCCTAGCTAGAGCAATTAGACAACAAAAGGAAGTCGAAGGGATACAAATAGGAAAGGAAGAAGTCAAAATTTCACTATCTGCAGATGATATAATAGTATACTTAAGTGACCCTAAAACTTCCACCAGAGAACTCCTAAACCTGATATACAACTTCAGCAATGGTGCTGGATATAAAATCAACTCAAACAATTCAGTATCATTCCTCTACTCAAAGGAAAAACAGGCTGAGAAAGAATATATGGAAATGACACCCTTCACAATAGCCAAAAGTAAAATAAAATATTTTGGAGTGAATCTAAACAAGCAAGTGAAAGATCTGTATGACAAGAACTTCCTGTCTCTAAAGAAAGAAATTGAAGAAGATCTCAGAAAATGGAAAGATCTCCCATGCTCTTGGATTGGCAGGATTAACTTAGTAAAAATGGCCATCCTGCCAAAATCAATCTACAGATTCAATACAATCTCCATCCTTCATAGAGATAGAAAGAGTAATTTACAAATTCATTTGGAATAATAAAAAAACTAGGATAGAAAGAACTATTCTCAACGATAAAAGAACTTCTGGAGGAATCACCATTCCTGACCTCACACTATACTACAGAGCAGTAGTGATAAAAACTGCATGGTATTGGTACAGAGACAAGCAGGAAGATCAATAGAATAGAATTGAAGACTCAGAAATGAACAAGCACACCTATGGTCACATGATCTTTGACAAGGGATCTAAAACCATCAAGTGGAAAAAGTTCAGCATTTTCAACAAGTGGTGTGGGTGCAACTGGAGGTCAGCATGTAGAAGAATGCAAAGTAATCCATTCTTATCCCCTTGTACAAATGTCAAGTCCAAGTGGATAAAGGTCCTTCTCATAAAGCAAGATACACTGAAACTACTTAAACAGAAGTTGGAAAAGATGCTCGAATACCTAGGCACAGGGGAAATGTTCCTGAACAGAACACCAATGGCTTATGTTCTAAGATCAAGAATTGACACATGCAAACTCATCAAATTGCAAAGCTTCTGTCAGGCAAAGAACACTGTCAACCAGACAGATTGGGAAAAGGTCATTAGCAATCCTAGATCCAGTACAGGCTAATATTGAATATATACAAAGAACTCAAAAAAGTAGACACAAAACAATCAAATAACCCTATTAAAAATTGGGTACAGAGCTAAACAAAGAATTCTCAATTGAGGATACACAAATGGCTAAGAAGCACCTTAGGAAATATTCAACATCCTTACTCATCAGGGAAATGCAAGTCTAAACAACACTGAGATACCACCTCACACCAGTAAGAATGGTTAAGATCAAATATTCAGGTGAGAGTAGATGCTGGCAAGGATGTGAAGAAAGAGGAACACTCCTTCATTGTTGGTGGGGATGCAAGCTGGTACAACCACTCTCGAAGTCAGTCTGGCGGTTCCTCAGAAAATTGGACATAGCACTACCTGAGGACACAGCTATACCACTCCTGGGTATATGCCCAGAAAATTCCCCAACATACAATATAGACATATGCTCTACTATGTTTGTAGCAGCCTTATTTATAATAGCCAGAAGCTAGAAAGAACCTAGATGCCCTTCAACAGAGGAATGGATACAAAAATATGGTACATTTACACAATGGAATATTACTCAGCTATTAAAAATAGTGAATTGGAGAAATTCTTAGGTTAATAGATGGAACTAGAAAATATCATCCTGAGTGAGGTAACCAACTCACAAAAGAGTACACATGGTATTTACTCACAGATAAGGGGATATTAGCTCAAATGTTCGAAACAACAGAGATTCAACTAACAGACCACATGAAGCTCATGAAGAAGGAAGAACAATTGTGGATTCTTAGGTCTTTCTTAGAAGGAGTAACTGAACTCCCAAGGGAGCAAATATGGAGACAAAGTGTGGGACAGAATCTGAAGGAGAGGTTGTAAGGAGATCTTTCCATCTGGGTATTCATCCCATGTGCAGTCACACAAAATAGATGCTGATATATATGACAGGAAGGGAAAGCTGACAGCAGGCTGATAAGGCAATCTCCTTAGAGGTCCCCCAGAGTCTGACATACCCAGGGGCAGATACTCACAGCTAACCATTAATCTGGTCAAGGGTTCCCAATGGAGAAATTAGAGAGTAAACTGAAGGAGCCAAAAGTGTTGGCCCCATGTGGAGAGCAACAATACCAACCAGCCAGAGCTCCCCAGGGTCTAAACCACCAGCCTAGGAGCACATATGGAGAGGCACATGACTCCAGTTGTATATGTAGGGGAGGAAGGCCTTGTTGGGCATAGGTGGGAGAGGAGATCTTTGGTCCCATGAAGGCTGAACACTGAATGGGGGTGGGGGCGGGATCTGAGGGTGGGGAGGGGTGAGTGGAGGTTAGGTAGGTGCACATCCTCATAGAAGTAGGATGGGGGATAGGATAAAGGGTTCCTGGGTGGTGGGGCAAGTGCAGTGAGGGGATAAAATTTGACATGTAAATATTATATTCAATAAAAAGGGGGGGAGGGAGCAGCCAGAACCAACATCTTTAATAAAATGTCAGCCCTCTTTAAAAAAACACTGTTCTTCTATAATTTGCCTACATAATGTTGGTTTATCACTGTAGTAGTTACCTAGTGTGAACATTGCAGTAATAGATACATTGCATATATGTCAGTAATTGGACTTAGAATCTTTTGAGTATTTGTCCAGGAGTGTGACATCTAGGTTTTATAATAAGTCTACATTTGAAAACCAATGTAGTGATTTACATAGTGCTATACTAGTTTATAAGCCACAAGGACTACAAATAAGAGAGGAAGAAGTCAAATGATCTCTATTTGTAGAAAATATGACCTGTGCTTTAAAGCCTTCAGCAGAAAACTCATATAAACATTTTCAGCAAATAGGAATAATACAAAATCAACATTTAGAAGTCAACAGCTTTTATGTATGCCACCAACAATCTTTCTAAGAAAGAAATAAAGGACATAAAAGCCAATTCTTAATATTATTTTAAAAAAATAATATGAGCTGGTAGTTTTTTGATTGGTTAAAACACTTGCCACACAAATGTAAGGACAGAAGATCAGATCTCCAATACTTAAAGTGAGTGAGTGTGGCTGCTCACCTATATTCTGGAGAGTTAAAGACTGGGAAACCCAGGGACAAGCTGGCTAGATAGAAAAGCCAAACAGTATTTCAGTAAATAATGTGTAGACTCACCAAAGACACATAACACTGAAATATAGAAACTTCAGGCACATGCACATACATGCAGATACAGCCATACATATGTGCAACTACCTACATGAAAACACATTACACATACATGGCATTAACATAAACCTCCAGTCACACACACACACAATCATAAATTAAGAAAATATATATTAAATAATATATTAAATTAAATAATATATTAAATATTAAATTAAAAATAAATTAAGAAAAAATATATATATAGAGAGAGAAATACACATGAGGAGGAGGAGTTACAAAAAGATAACCAGAAAGGAAAAATTAAAGCAGGCTCCCTGAGATGGTGTATTCTTGTTTTCAGAATTCTCTGACAAGAAAAATACCAGAAAAGCACCTGGGTGATCATCTAAACAGGTCCAGTACTGGAAAGAAAAATAAACCAAGGCTTACTAAATATCCAAGCCAGACTTTGTTTAACTGATTTCCTGTCACAGGCTTCTCCCATCCCAAATTAGTAAAGTTACAGATGTGGTTGTTGACAAGGTTTGGTCTTCTCTGTCTTTCCAGTGAATCCAGTTGTTTATTCATGCAAAGGAATGAACTTGGTAATCATCAAGACAACAGTGAAAAATTCTTTTAAAACATGCAATAAAATCAATAAAGCATATGCATGTGAATATGTATGTGAATAAAAGCATATGCATGAATGTGCTGTAATGAATCTGATTTCTTTGTAGTCTGACAAAGAAAATGAATAACTTTGAAAGGTCGACAAAAGAATATTAATCACTGAAGTAAATGCTACAATATATACTATTTTGTTATTTTAATTTTTAAATTTACTATGCAAAAAATTATTTAATCTGAACAACTTTATAATGTTAGTATTAAAGATGTTATTTAGGAAACATTCACATGTGTGTAAAATAATTCACAGAAATCTTAGCCAATCATAAATCAAGTAATGTCATACATGTACATAGAACCACTACTCAGTTTACCTTGATAGATTATGTGAGGTAAACATAGTCACTATAACTGAAATTGATAAACTCATTTAGTGTAGACATTAGAATTGCCAAGTTAATTCTCAAAAGGTATATAGTATCTGAATTGATACTAATAATTTTCTGTCCATTAACCCTGCAGCAAGTTCTTCATGCCTAGCAGGATTATTCTGGTATGTAAAATAAGTCTCTTCAAAGACTGTGAAAAATCAACTAGAAATTCAGATAAGCGAACCAAAATTATGACACGTACTAGCATGGGGATAAGGACTGTGATTACATAAATAGTCAAGAACAGTATTTACCACAGATTGAAGAAAAATAATGGATTTCCTAGAAGCAGATAGATGCCTTTAAATGAAAATTATTTGGATATATTGGCATTAAAAAAAGAAAGTGAATGATTAACATTTGGAAAATACAAGGAGAAAGAATGTTGCAGAGCACTAAAGGAATTGCATAGTATTATAATTAGATAATAGAAAAGTGCTTATCTGCTTCTAAACTACACAAGGCTTATTGGCTGTGTAGCCAGAGGAAAGAAATTATTCACAAAATAAATCAAATAAAGCAGAGAAACAAACAAAGCCCTTTCAACCAGCAAGATCAAAATCCTGCTCAAATATTTTGGCAAGGTGTGTGAATACCAAATCAAGTTTCTCTGTCAGTAAAATGGTATCTTCATACATATCTTCAATTGTACACATGTTCACTGTACCATCTGCTGTACAAACATGACCTTTCAAAGAATCACCTTGACTAAGGGTTTCAAAAATTATTCTGTGCAACGATGTTCCAGCTATGTCATTGGAATGAAAGCAGTGGCCCAAGTAGAGTCACCAATATGAGCCAGTAGCCTATTGTGCCTTTACGAGAATTGTGTGCCCTTCCAAACACAATCCTAATACATAAATGTTATAAGTACTCGCTGTACACTTTGACAGGCAAAGCAATTACTTAAGACCATAGGAGCTACATTCAAGAGTCTGACAGCATCTGTGTTCTCAATCTATACACTTAGTCCAACACAGATAAAAGTATCAACTTGCATCTATACTCTAAGTAAACTAATATTTTGTGTTTATTTTCCAAATAATACCTATAATAGTATATAATTTGCACAATAATAATATTGCAATGTGTATTATTTAGTCATTTAGAAATGTCTTTCAGCATCCAGAAAGACTAAGATTTGTCATAAATTTTTCTAGGATATGTCATCTTTACAATACAGAATAATATCTGTGGTATCATTCCATAGATTTTAGCTTCTATTCAAATTCTATCACTTCTTCTTTCCATAGTACAATACCAAAGTGATTGTCTACTCCACACAGTCTCTGAGGAGCAGGGTTCTGGATCAGCATTTTCCATTCAGTTACAAGGCCCCAATAGACATCACTGCAACACTGATTGCCTCCAGTTAAAGGGTAATATACTGGAGCAAGAGGGACTTGAGAGCACAGTCTTCTCAGCATCCCTTGCACTTCCAAATCATGATGCTTCTTTAACAATTCTTTGTCATGGCCTCTGACAGTGGCACCAGACCAGGTAGCACTCTGGATTCTAAGGAAGAGGGTCCTTGGTGTCCCTACACATTCAGAATGCTTGGATGATTGCCCTGCTACTGCAAGCACTCCTGCCAGGTGAAACACCTTGAGACAGGCCCATCCAAGTCCAAGGCAGACACTCTGGAGCTTTGCTTGATTCTATAGAACAATGGTCATTCTAGTTCTCTGCCCTTTGCCTCCCAGACGTGTCCACAGTTGTCAGGAGAAAAATCTTCTCTCAAATGGTCCTGCTTAACTGCTTTTTTTCTGTATTTTACCCTTGGCAAGTACATTCACTGTCTCTTCAAGCAATGATAGCTTATTTCCCATTTCTGCTGTCAATTTTGTTAATGACTGAAAATGACAGACATGTGAACAAAGGCCAGCGAGCCTCAACATGGACTTTAACCTCTGAACATAGACCTTCTGTTTCTCAGTATTCATGGCCTGGGACTCCCTTCAGTGTCCCCCAACCAAATATTCATACTCTACCCCATGGGGGCAAGCAGTTGCTGAATTTCCAGACTCCATGGCCTGGATGGCCCCTTCAGTGTCCCCCAATGGGGGAAGCATTTGACTAGCAAAGACATGAGGGACTTTGCACGTCATGGTCTCATTAGACTGACTTGTCACAAGTACAAATGCCCAAAGCACTACAAAAACCAGATAATCAAAAAACTGGATGCTAAGTTACAGAACAGTTACAAAGTAACTCTGGCAAATAGTAGGGCAGTTTTTCATGCCCTAAAACTGCACCTTCTATTGGATTCACTGGGGTGACACTTTATAATTTATATTTGTTACTGAACATTCAATTGTAGCTTAGAGCTTGTGGCAGTGGACAAACCATGATTAGTCTACATTAAGGCCCAAGAAGACACATAAAGGACCTCCCTAGATGGTCAGGATCTAAAATTTTATTCACACAAAGTGCTATGTTAGAACCAAAGAGGACTTTGGCAACAAAAGTCAAGGAAATAATTCCCGATATTTGGCTATACCAAACATCAAGATCACTGTACTACATAAGAATCAGAGACATTTCTATAGGAGCTGATGGTAGCATATACAGAGATCCACAGCCAATCATTTAGGAGAGATCAGGGAATTGAGTAGAAGATGAGGAGGAAGGGTTATAGGAACCAGAAGATCAAGGAAACCAGAAGAGGACAGCCCACAACATTAACTAAGCAAGGTTCATAAGGGTTCAAGATAGAACCACAGATCCCCTGTGTGTCTTCAGTAGGCCCTCTTCATACATGCTGTGGTTGTTTAACTTGTTATTCTTGGACTCCTCACAGTGGGAGTAGGGATGTCTCTGACTGTTTTGTCTGTTTGTGTGATAGTTTTCCTCCTAATTGATTACCTCATCCAGCCTTGATAGGATAGTTTATATTTATGCTTGCTCTATTCTGCATGTTTAGTTGATATCCCAGGGAATCCTGCTCTTTTGAAAAGGAAACAGTGGAGCAGTGGGTGAGAGGAAGAAGGAAGGCGAAGGAATGATTAAGAAAATTGAGTTGGGAAGGCTGCAGATGTCATGCATTCATGACAGAAAAATAATAAAAATCAATGTAGCCTTAGAGGTTACACACATGTACAAGGTTTAATGTGACCAATGTCTTTGACCAAAACGAACATACATTTCTTTTCTGCCAAAGGTTAAATTTTATATACTCTTTTGAATAATATTACCTCATACCTTTCAGCATTATTTCATGCATTGGCAACTCATTTCCTTATGCATTGGGACAAATCAGACCTAAGCTACTCTAATTAAGAGAGACTTCCACATTTAACCCAGATGGCTATAAAAATATCCTTATGATAGAAGGGACCTCATACCACACTGATTCCTGGTTCCAGAGCCCACAACTAATGTTATGTGTCTTTATGCTGATAATCAGTCATAGTGGAAAATCTACCCTTCATAACAACCCCTACTTAGCTGATGATAGATTTGAGATTACAGAAAGAATGCCTATGAGACTGGTAGATGTACTGTAATATTGCTGCCAGCCTGCAATGTAACTTCCAAACATATGTCTATTCTAGACTTTGAGAATGAATAGAAGCTGAGTGGTATTGGGGATGTTCCTGGTCACAAGGAATTACTTAATATGTCTCCACTTAACAAATTAATATGAAATGCTTTCATTTTGTTCAAGAGGGTTTGTTCCTGGCTGTTTGGCTTCTCTGTCTGACACTACCCCTCTAGTGCCTGACACAAGAGACTTTCTACTTCTCCTCAAAAAGGTTTCATCTCTAAGCTTTCTAACCCAACAGGACGGGTTCCTACATTCTTCTTGACTTGAAATGCTCTTGGAAGATTCCACATTTCACCAAGGCTGTCCTCTCTGGTTAGAAGTCCAAGAAATACAAGCTGGTCCAGGAAATCAAGTATAGCCTTGAGTCCAATTACTCATAATGGTGTGGTTTCATCTACACACAGATCTGAGTAGATGAACCCAAAACTGAAGTGTTAGTCTTGTTTGGCATAGCTATCCAACCTGTCCAAAAATAATGTAATTGCTGCCTGGATTCTCAAAGTTTCTACTAATAATATGAACATCCTAAGCTGTAAGGAACTGTAGACTGAGAGGACAATAAACGTACGGGTAGAAGTTATTATTAAATTTATTATCATTAAATAAAGATAAATCAGTATAGAAGACACCATTCTGTTTCTATGAAGCATTAATACCATAAAGAAAAGGAAAATGATGAGAACAATTGGTTATGTAAAAGCTTTCTGATGTGACAGCAACATGAATTGACAAGCAATTTCTTTAGTACTACACATGATTTGAAAACAACAGTGAACTATTGTAGTTGAAGTCTACAAAGTGATTTGCCATTCAAATAAAAAATTAACTGTCTTTACTCTTCTGGCCTCCCTGATTGATTCCTCCTGGTTTATGTTTAAGGTCCAGGATGTTTCTCAAAAAATTTATGTTCATAATTACCCATTATATTCATACGACGATGTAATTGGTAATAGGAATCTACTTAGCTTGGACTATGTGTGAACATTTTCCTGTGTTTGGATATAGAGACCAAGGTACGTAGATTCAAAATTTTCTTAGGGTGATATCATGAAATTTTGGGAAAAGTAGAGTAGGAACAGGCAAGATGGCTAATGGTCATCAGCTATTGGATTAGGGTACCTGGAATGCCTTATTAGCATGGAAAAACATTTCAGGAATCTCAGTTTCTGAGTGAAAAGTGTTTATAAGAGAAAATAAAATCGATACCATAATCGAATTGAGAGTATGTGATGTTTATCTAGTAGAGAGAAAAGTGGATGTTTTCCCCAAAGAATCTCAGTGAAGAAGAAATTCTGCTATTTTAAGGAGTCTCCCATATTGCATTGATAGTAGAAGATATCCAATCACAGTGGGCTTCAATGTAATTTAGAAGTGTTTCTCAAATGTATATGTGTGTATTCACACAAAAACACGCAAACACACATACATATATATATGTATATATATACATATATGCATATATATATGTATACATACATATATATATGCATATATATATATATATATATATATATATATATATATATATATATAATAAACTTTAATGATTTCTTGAAAATAAAGAAATTGCCCCTTCCCTGAGTGCTGAATTATTTCCCAGCCATTGTGTGAGAACAAATGATGAGTGACTAGACCTGCTGAAAAGCATAATATTTTGATTAACATTTATTAAATTCCTGCCCATGTTTAAAAATTTTTATCATGAGACCTTGACATTGTTTCAGGATAAACACAATTTTACAAAATGGAAGATTCTGTGTGGTTTTATTTGTCTATCAGTTTTTCTCAGAATCTCCTTAGTGTAGCATAGCTCCCAATTGCATGAGTAAAAATTGTAATAAGCTCAATAATTTTAATTAGAAAAGTTTCCTTTTGTGAGAGCATACACATATGTGCATGCACAACCCAATCAGAAATGCAAAAGCTCACAGGCTGTATTATCCACAAGGACTCCACATTTGTTTCCTGTGGTAGCTTCCCTATGGTTGCTTTTCTGTTTAGCACAAAGAAATTTATTAATTTCCCTTAACCTTGGAATTGGTTATATGAATCTATACAGCTTAGACTCTGTGTAAACTTTTTTCATTTGTTTGTCAGAAGTACTCTTTTATGTGATCTTGCCCTATAGATATCTGGTAGCTAAGACATTTAAAGACATAAGTGTGTTTGCAGAGTACAAGAGGCTATAATGACATGATCCATCAGCCTCAGGATATTCAAGTGAAAGTTTTAATTTAAATGAGTAGGTAATTTTAGTAGGTTTATGTGAATGTAGGAAGTAACTTCCAGGAATCTTCAGGCAGGTGTTGCTGAGACAAATCCCTCAGCTCAAGTCTTCTGATGGAGATGCTTCATGGCAGCCACAGGCTTAACTCTGCTCTTTGGTCTAATTAAGCACATCTCACACAACAGCATAATGATGTTGATGGCTGAAAGAACAGCTGTCAGCATTCCCAATGGGAACACATGGGTTTTGTGCCTTCTTATCAGATCATTTTTTCCAACAGGAAACGTTGGTGGAAAATCAAGGGTACTTTCTCCATAAAGGTCCACCACATGGTTCCAGCTCCCAGCCAAAACTGTGCAAATAATATTTAGAAACAGACACAAGATGGAAGTGTTATAGCACACAATCATAAAATCAGAATATGGGGCTCTGATCCAGCAAACCATAATAGCTACAGAAGTAAAAATAAGAACAATGGGCTGCATAAAATTAGGTAATATCGTAAGATCCCAAGCATACTCAATTTTAATTGAAATAGTTCAGTTGGAGTTCACAGCACTGTGTACTGGCATTCTGATTATTCTACCTGATATGTTAACTTCTTGATATTAGTAAGATTTCCAAAGTCCAATGTAATCATATGTAGAGCCTTGTGGTTAAATTCCCACAAATGCCAGTATCTACACTTCTGATTGAGCATTACCAAACTTATAAAGGCTTTGATTAACATTTTAAAAAATGTATAAAAGCAAAAAGGAAAAGACGGCATGGGATAGTGGTTTTCTAGGGAAAGGAAATGGGAAAAGGGGATGGCATTTGAAATGTAAATAAAATATAAAATAAATAAATAAAAATGAAATACATGAAAATACAATAAAAAGGTTGAAATCTTTAAAGAGGAAACAAACAAATTTCTTAAAGTTATACAGGAAAGTATATTTTAACTGGCAAAAAATAAATCAAGACCTGCAACACCTGAAAGTGACAATAGAAACAATAAATAAAAATAGAGGAATTTTAGTTTAGCAATAAACTAAACACAAATAAAGGTAATCATAGAGATGGAAACGTGGGCAAGAGAGCAGGAACAAGAACAAATAAAAACATCACCAACACAATACAAGAGATGGAAGAGGGAATCTCAGGCATAGAAGATACAATAGAAGAAATTGATAATCAGTCAAAGTAAATGTTCAATCTAAAAAATTCCTGACACAAAACAGCAAGGAAATCTGTGATATTATGAAAAGACCTAAGCTAAGAATGATAGGAATAGAAGAATGTGAAGAGTCCCAGCTCTAAGGCCCAGAAAATTTTCTCAACAGAATCCTAGAGAAATCTTTCCCAGCCTAAAGAAAGCAATGCCTATAAGCATACAAGAATCGTAAAGAACAACAATTATACTGAACCAGTAAAGAAAATCCTCTTTCCACATAATAATCAAAACACAAAACCTACAGTGCAAAGAAAGAATATTAAAAGCAGCAAGGAAAATGGGGCAGGTAACATACAAAGGCAGACCTATCAGAATTACAAACTTCAATTCTCAACAGAGACTGTAAAATCTAGAAGGTCCTAGACAGATACCCCCCCAAAAAATCAGGCAAAATAAATGATGAAAACAAGATATTTCAAGACAAATCCAAATTCAAACAATATTTATCAACAAATCCATCCAAACAGTTAATACTAGAAGGTAACCTCTAAACCAAGGAGGAAAACTACATCCAAGAAAACACAAGATATAAGTAATTCCATACCCACAAAACCAAGAGAAGTACACAGTACACACACACACACACACACACACACACACACACACACACACACACACACTAACACTCCTGACATTAAAATAACAGGAAATACACACTGGTCATTGATATCTTTCAACATCTGTAGACTCAGTACACCAATGAAGAGATACAGGATAATAATATGTATGTGAAAACCAGATCCATCATTCTGCTGACTTAGTACTTAAAGGTACTTTCTGTCCATCCTGATAATCTGAAACCAATGCCAAGAAGCACAAAATAGGAGGAGAAAAATCTCAAAAGCTGTCTTCGAAACTTCATACATATGAATGGTCTGCACATGTGTGCACAAATGTTCTCTCTCTCTCTCTCTCTCTCTCTCACACACACACACACACACACACACACACACACACACCACTTACAAAATAAGTAAAAAAGACATATAATAATACAGAATTCTCCTAATTAAATAATGAAAGGTATTCCTGGGAATCATAGTGTTGAATTAATTCTAGGGGAAAAAAGCAGGCAGCATGACTTTCAAGGTTTAGGAACAGAAAATCAAGATAACGAATATCAAACATCAATTGATTTCTCTAGCTACAAAAATAGTTTATACAAGTGATATGAAATGAAAACTTTTGTTTCTTCAACGCAGACTAAAAAGCTATTTGTGACAAGCCATTACCCTTCAGTAAAAGTCTCTCCAATCAGGTCCAGACCATGAGGTTCCTTTATACATTGATAAGAAATTCAAAACAGCATGTGCACCTCTCTGGGACCTGTATACAGAAGGATTAAGAGGGAAGGCAATCCTCAATTATATAGCAAGTTCAAAGCCAACTGGAACTACCTGAGACTCAGTCTTAAATCATAAAACAAAACAAAAAATACATGAAATATATTAATGTATGAAATGAACTTCTATCAAAAGTCTCCAAGTTTCACATATTGCTAGATAGTGATATGCATTTTGAACAAATCTACTCCCTGTTGTCTGTTTTATTTAGTTTTGTTTTTGGTGAGTGGTATAGGAAATGGAATGCAGGACTTTTCCCATGCTCAACAAACACTTCCAACTAAACTACATACTCAATCAGGTCTGTTTATGAGAGATAAACTCATACAGGGAAATAGAGTTATCTTAATTAACTTTGAAATTTTACACATCAACTGATGAATCTTGAAAGTATATACCTTTATATCTATATGCATTTCATATAAATCTATCAAGTCTATAGTTGCCTCAATTGCTAACCCAGGAGTACAGACAAAAGTAAAGATTCTAGATGCTGTGTGTGTCCTATATAGCTTGGTGAAAAAAAAATTAGAAAAAGGGTCTTATCTTGTAAGACTAACAATGACCATCAGCCACAAAAATGTGCTCTCTCTCTCTTTCTCTCTTTCTCTCTCTCTGTCTCTCACTCTCTCTCTTTCCTTTTTCCTTCCCCCTCTCTGTTTCCCTCTCTCCCTCCCTCCCACTCCACTTTTCTTCTCCCCATCTCTCTTTCCCTCTCTCTCTAACCCTCCCTCCCTCTCTACCCCTCCCTCTTCCCCTCTTCTTCTCTTTTTCTCTGATGTGAATGTGTGTGTGTGTGTGTGTGTGTGTGTGTGTGTGTGTACATATTCCCATGGTTAGAACCAACTCAAAACAGTTCTCTTTCTCAAGATTTTACTTAGCATTATTTGAAAGAGGTCATTTTTAGTATAATCACCTAAGATAATATGATTAAAAAATGGATTTGATAACTAAAAGTTTTGGGGTTCAAAAAATCAAAACAACCTGAATAGTCACAAGAGTCGGGCAAAGCAAGATCTTTATTTGGATTAGGTAGGAAAAATTGACCAGTCAGGGACAACAGCACAGAGTCAGGTGCTGGGCCTTTGACTATTCATCATAATAAGTATACAGATGGCAATTTTTTATTGTACTCAGGCCCCTACTGATCCATAAGGGTCACAGAACAGATTCAGGAGCTGACCTGTGACTCTGAAGGGAAATTGTACATTATTTTTAAAGGATGAGATCACAAAGCCAGGAGGAGTGGGTGGGCTGTAGCATTGTCCACTCATATTTTGACACACGGAGTTGAACAAGGATGTAAGCATTGGTGACTAACCCTTATCTGCATCACATGCTTTTCAGATCCTTGATTAATAGTATTAGTGGTTCATCTAGTGGACTTTTGGTCCTTCTGGTGAACATTTGGTCCAGTAACAAAGGAACGGAACGACTACCTGTAGTCAATTAAGTCATAACAGGCAATACATTTACAACTTGGGTGTCTTAGTTTAGATAGCAGGACACTTCACTCTTCACATTCTTTGCTAGTTGACAGCCAAACATGAAACACCTAAAGAAGCAGGATAGGAGTTGGTGCAAGAGCTTGGAAGCATGAACTCAGTTTTGACCCTGTCAGCAAGATGGAGATTGTTCCTGAGATGACTCGACTCAGGCACTTTTTCAGGAACAACCAAAAACATAGAAAGTCTTTTGGGATTGGGCTTAGGATGTAGGTCAGTTGGCAGAATGATTACCTAGTATGCACAAAGACTGGGGTTCTATTTTTGGGACCACATAAACCAAAAGAGGCATACATGCCTATAATAATCCAAACACCTGGGAGGTACAGGCAACAGGAAAAAGCTCAAGATTATCCTCAGAGCTATGGAGACAAGAAGAAACCCTGTCTCAAAAATGTCCTAAAGTCAACACAATGATTCTGTGGGTAAAGGTACTTATAGCCAACACTAATCAGTTCAATGCCTGAAAACCACAGAGTGGATAAAGAGAATCAACTGTCAAATTATCCTGTGATCTCCCAAAGCACACCTTGATATGCATGTATGTGTTCATGTGCACACACATAAATACACACACATTAATACATACAAATTTTAAATTTTTAATGGACTCTATAAAAGAATCTACTAAAAGTAAAAATGAAAGACAATCATAGAGTATACAACCAATGCCCAGAAACCTGCTGTAGGCCTTTCTGTGGGAAGATTGCATTTTGTATTTGACTGTGGGGATTGCAGCAGGAGATAATAAAGATGAAGAAAAAACATTCAACATGCTTCTCCTTATCACCAGAAATGTTAAATTAAATCTCCCTTGAAGATGGGGAGATCCAAGGGTCTGGTTCATAATCCCTCCCCCCATTTGTGATTTTTCAGAGAGAAATCTATGGGTTTTTCAAAGACCTTCAACTCTGCCATGCATCCTAAGGATTTCTGGGAACAACAGTACAGGCAGAGAAATTTCTTCTCAACAAATCTCTCACCTTAAGTATAAAAATTCACTGAAAAGACATGAGACAGCTGCCCATCCTTTATAAGAGTTCCCTTTTCAGGTTTCTCTATTTGTGTTTTGTTCTTCTATGTCTAATAGTGGTGCATAATTTAACTGCATGATTTAATGATTTGCCAAAGTTCAAAAGTGCAAAATTTTATGTATGAATAATTACTGACACAGGCAAGCAGTTGTTATTTCAGAATAAACAGCCAGGAGCTAATTGTGCTTCCAATTACTTAATTGAAGGTGTAGCAAATTCTGAATTTGTTTTACATTCAAAACAGATTTCATCCTTTTAAATTAAAAAATAATTTGAAATTTAAAAAGTAAATATAAGATTTTATAAGCCATGGGGCATAATACCTAATTAGAATGTCAGTGAACCATTTGGAGCAGATGAGATGGAGCATTGGATTTTTGTTACAGCTGACAGATTGTATGAGATTGAAAAAAACAGTGAAAGAAGACATGGGAATTTTTTTATTGTGTTTCCAGAAAACACTTCAAGGCCAACTTTGAGTTTCTCCTTTCTCATATCAAATCTTCTATTACTTCCATGTAAGAAGGTTGTATAAATACAGAAGCCTACTTCTGATATACTGGATCTGAGTACTTCACACAGAAATATTGTGAAGATACTATTAAACAATGACACCACATTTCTAGATAATGTCACCTGAAAGATGGCAGTTCTATTTGTAAAAACATGCAGGAAAATGGAGGGTTTTAAATTTTTCTTCAATGCATGTTACAGCTAAAAGGCCAGTCTGGTATCTGTATTTTAGGGTAAAAATAAGTAGCCATAAGTCATAGAATTACATATTAGGTAAATAGGAGAGGAGAGAGAGAGAGAGAGAGAGAGAGAGAGAGAGAGAGAGAGAGAGAGAGAGAGAGAGAGACAGAGACAGAGACAGAGACACAGAGACAGAGAGAGACAGAGATAGGGAAAGAAAGAGACAGAGAGATCACCTATGGTATAAAGAAATTAGATAAAACTAAGTTCCAAGAATTAATCCCTTTAATATAGAGAGGAATAGTCAGCAAGCAAGAGTAACAAGGAGAAGGTTCTTAGGGAGAGGAGGCAAAAGGGAAATGGTTAGCAAAGGAATCAGCATTGGGAGTAAATGGGGGATTTGACAACCTTCTGGTTTTTATTTTCTTTGGTACAACCTGGTTCCATAAAGTTGTAGGCATAGAGGCTGCACATTTGTGTCTTAAAGAGTATTGTGAGCAGGGAGAGAGAGAGATGAATGAATAAAGACAAGGGATCATAAATTGAGTAGAGAACTGTCTTGCTAGACGAGAACACATGGATATCAAAGAATGATGTATTTTAACTTAAGGGACATGAACACCATGCTTGCATGCTGATTGGAACTGGTAAAATAGAAAGGTGGATTATGGTGCTGCCGAGGGACTTACACAGAATGGAGTGAGAACCAGAATGTACCTAAAGATATCACTCACTGTTAGGAAGTAAACTTCTTTTAGCATGAGGAAGGATTGAGTACAGAAGGTGGCCAAAAAAAGTTCTGCTGAAGAGATTCTGAAGCAACTCCTGCCACATACTTCTGACTTCTAAATTGAACATAAGGAATACAAGGCACAGGGAGCTTGAGGAGAACTACCAGGAAGTCTGAGCATGAGACTGTAAAGACTCAACGCATGAACCTCCTGAACAAGGAAGAGTAAGTGAGACTACTGAAGCTTGTGAGCTTATAAGCTATGTGATTTGTTCATCAACATTTGTGCTTATTTTTCTTTGTATGGAGACTCTGAGAGTAGACAAATGGATTTATCCAATACTGGCTACTTGTTCCTCAACTGGAGCACAGGCAAGGAGGGCAAAAGACTGACTGTGGTAAGAGAACATAATGTCTGAAAAGGCTGAGAACAGAACACATGGGAAATATTAACTTGAAAGGTCACAAGGGAGGCCACTGAAGAGCTGCAATTCCTATACTGTACACGAAGGGGCAAAAGATGACCAGAAATGAGTCTGACCACTTCCTATCTTGCTTGGGACTCTTGTGTCCAGAGTATCTTTGGCTCTACTGCCCCCTCTAAACACATCTTGAACTTCAAAGTGCCTGGAGATACTTACTAAGCTGGAACCATTGCTGATACCCACCCAATGGCTTATATGTGGTGTGGTGTGGTGTGGTGTGGTGTGGTGTGGTGTGGTGTGGTGTGGTGTGGTATGGTGTTCTGTAGTGTGCTGTGCTATGATGTGCTGTGCAGTGGTATGCTGTGGTAGTCTGTGTTGGTATGGTAGTATGATGGTATGGTATGGTAGGCAAGAACAGAAGAATCTGTGAGCATCAAGAAACAATGGGAACCTTCTTTATCTGTGCTTGTCTTGAGTTCCTGGTCCATGTGTTGGGATTTGTCAAGACTCCAACTTTAAAATAAGCACAGAAAGCACACACTGTGTGTTCTTGGACACCACAAGCTATGGGAAGTTGTTGTGAAGATGAAATTTAATTTATATTCTGGGCTTAAAAAGCAATTAGCCCTTTGGTTTGAGCCTGAGACCATGCTATGTAGTATCGCAGGCTGAACCTAAACCACAGCAATCCTGGAACCCAATGTGCAGAGACTTTCCAATGGGTTCTTGCTGATGAAGTGAGCAACTAGCTAGTAAATCTTCCCTAATGTCTTGTTGTCAGGCCTAAGATGAACATGGGCTGATGAGACAATATAAAATCTACTCATTTTTGCCTTTATCTCTCATTCATTTACTCTTTACCTTTTCCTTCATGCATGACAGGAGAAGAGACAAACAGGCATGTCCTAGGTCAGTGATTCTCAACCTTCTTAATATCATAGTGATCCCCAACCATAAAATTATTTTTGTAATTTTGCTAATGTTGTGAGTGATAATGTAAATATCTTACATGCACATGTTCTTAAATAGCCCCTGTGAAAGTGTTGTTCTAATCCCAAAGAAGTCAAAACCCAGAGGGTTGAGAACCACTCTTCTAGGTGACAGATGGGAGAAAATGGCAGAGTCAGGCAGATATCTGAGAATTATCTGGGTGACTGAGAGTCTGGAAAGGACTGTTACTGAGAGAAGAAAGTACAATGATTAGATGAGGGAACCAAGAGAGAAGATTCAACTGCACCAAGTAAATGGACAGGACTGTGAAACCTATTAGGTGGGGCTTGTCTCACAGCTGCTCAGGAGGAGGCTTCAGGCTGAGTTTAAGATGACTAATATTTCTTTGTTCATTAGTTCTGAGATCCTGGAGAGCTTTGGAGTACAGATAAAGCTTCTGCTGTCAAGAAACTGTCTTTTATCCTTTTCCCTGTGATCTCATGAATCAGTAGAGATTCACAGGAGGTCCAGGTCATAAGTCAAAGTATTGTCTTGGTTCTCCTAAATCCAGAAGAATGCACTTGTTGGACAACAACTCTCAGTAGATGAGGAATGTGGAATAGAATAGCAGCACTAAGCCAGATAAACCACATCACCTGTCCTGGGAAATTCACTGTGTAAGAGGACTCCACAAAGTTTTGCCTAGAAGATCCAGAGGCTCAGGTTTAAACCACCCCATGATATCAGCCCTCTCCTAAAACCTAGAGCTTATTTCCTTGCTGCAGTCATACACCATGCCTAGACAGATGAATTTTCAGCTCCTCTCTCACCTACTTGCTCCACAGGCTGCAATTTGGATTATAAAAACACTTGAAGTCTCTATTCTAAATACTGAAGTTTGTCTGTTCTGTCTGCTGACATTTGCCTGTCTGCATTTGCTAGGTTTTGATTCTGTAGTTTTGTGGGTTTTGTTTCATCAACAAGGTGACTATGTGGTTAAGGAAGCTAGGGCTTCCTCCACAGTTTCTACTATCTAGAGGGTTTTGCAGCTTTTCTGTGGTGTGGAAGGGAGGAACAGGTCTCCTGGATCAGCATGGCATGCCAGATTCAGCTGTTGACTCCAGTGCTCACAAGCTCTGGAGAACTCTGTGCTTCTACTTCCCCTTAGCTGTTATGGTCTAGGCAGATGTAGCAAGGGAAACAGCCAAACCAGTAAACTCAGTATGTCTCAGCATTTATCCAACAACCTAACAATGTGAGGGCACCTGTGCTCAGATGTCCCAGGGCTGTTTGAGGAGGTTATCACCAAGAACAGCCACAGTATAAACAGTGAAGTAATCCAGTTTTCTCCACAGGTGGCCTCTGATCTCCTGGGATTCCCATGCCTCTCCCTTAGATGTGCTCATTCTGATTGCTGCATTCTGCAGTCTTATGTTTGGGAGTAAAGAGTTCTGTTCTCCCATGTCCTATTCTGCAGCAGAAGACCAAAGTACTAAAGTCCCTTTCAAAATGCAGAGCTATACCTGTGATTGTAAGAACTATAAGTGATATGTGGGAAGACAAAGGCAACTCCAAAGTCACTCTGGTACCAGGATGGTTGAGGAGCTATCAAAAGCCACTGCCATACTCCTATCCTCAGAACCATAATAACCTCTCCAAGACCTCATCTCCAAATTTATCACACTGGAGATTAAGGATCCCAGTGAATTTAGGGAGCACAGAAACATTCCTTTTCTAACCCTCGGGCATAAACCGTGAGCCCGGAGGCATGCCAGACTATTCTTGGTTTTATTTCATTGGTTTGTTTACTTTAAAAGTAAGGCTGAGACAACACACACATAAAGACAAACCAAAAAGAAAGGCTGCACTCAGGAGGACAGTGTCTATACTCATAGCCACATGCAAGAGTAGCAGCCAGTGACATTTGTAAGTGTGGCAAAAAAATGCTAATACACTAGGAAAAGGTATTGCATGAGATGTTTAGCTCTAAAATATGGGCTCTTCATCAAGACATAAGCACAGTCTACCAAGTCAGTAATATTCCTAGGATATCACAGTCAACAACACAGACATAAGACTTGTAGTAGAGCATAGTGTTTATTAAGTAAATATGTACACTATTCTGAACAGATATTAGTTGCTCACAATTGGATAACCATTTAACATAGGATATCAAATAGCACCGGGCTACAGAAAAGAGATAGAAATAAAAAAAATAAAAATAAACAGGGCATCAGAATTTGGGAAAACTGCATGATAGAACAGGTTCCTCCCTGTGTTGCAATTCTATGTTATTTTAAATTTCATCAAGAAAAATACGTAGGGCCCTGACATACTGCTCATGCCACAACAAAAGCACATCTGGATATACATATACACAAAGTGGTGTTGAAAAAGCAGGGGCCAGGGATCACCTGTTATCACACACCAAGTTGGATGTAACAGTCAACTTCTTCAGCAATATTTACAATAAACTGACTATGCTTACAAATAACTACAAACTTAATTTGCAAGCAAAGCAGTATAACCCACACACCCTCTCCCATCAAGGGACTCTCCCATTTTGTATGGCCCTTTCCCATGCAGACAGTGGAGGCCTGTCTTCAGCCTCATCTTCCCCTCATGGATGAGGATTAGTATCCTCTTCAGCCCAAAAGGAACCAGAGTGATCTTGTCCAGGGGGGCAGAAAGCATGGAATGTTCTCTCTTCGGTGGTCAAAAGAAGCATGCTGAGAAAATAAAGGGGGGGTGAGAGTGGTAAAATTAAATGCTTGGCTAGAATTCTTTCATTAGATAATCTATGCTGAGGAAGACAGAATGTTGATTGTACCTGAGAACCATCCATCTAGCTCAGTCATATACAGATCCTAGTAGACACTTTTTTTTACAAAGCAATGAGTTCTACATGTGTAACTTCCTTAACTTGATAATACTTCATGTCTGCATTTCAACTAGAGACTATATTTCTAGTGTGTTTCCCTTATGAAAAAGAGGCTCAAAATCCTTCTAAATGCAAAATAATAAAAGCTATAGAATATCTCAACTTTTAATACTGATTCTCTCTTTGCCTGTAAACCCAAGAGTGGAACTTTACTAAATGATAATGTTCTGTAATGGGGCCCATGACATTATTCTATAGCTGGATAAAATTTTCTGAGGATTCCAGGGCAGGTATTTTTAAATCAAGGTTTCCAGATGATTGAGAAGCACCTACAGGTGACATTGCTGATTGGTGATATGATGCTGCCAATACTTGTTGTGACACCACTGATGCATGACATGATGTTGCTGATGCTTGACATGGTGGTGCAGATGCTTGATGTGACACTGCCAATGATTGACATCGAGGTGCAGATACTTGATGGGTCACTACAGATGCTTGACATAACAGTCCAGATGCCTGATATGAAGCTGCCAATACTTGACATAACTGTGCAGATGGTTGAATTTTTGATGCATACGTTTGGCTTAATGGTGCATATGCTTCACTTATTGGTGCAGAAACTTGACATATTGGTACAGATTCTTTATGTATCGGTACAGGTACTATACATGATGGTGCAGATGCTGAACATGATGGTAAAGATGCTGGACATGACACAAATGATGCTTGACATGACGGTAATGTTGCTTGACATGAGGCTGCCAATGTTTGATGTGATGCAGTCATTTCCTGGCATGATCTTGATGAATGATGCAGAAGTGGAGGGGCACAATCAATAGGATCCTCCCAACATCTGTAAGAGAAGAAATTTGGAGAAGTGACATAAGTCAAAGTATGATGGCTCATGAGAAATTCTCCATGCTACATATAACCTGATCCACATTTATATATTATTAGCTCTTCACAGCATGTAACAGAAATCTTACATCTATATCCCTGGTTTTCATAGCCAGTGCCTTCATTCCAAAATGTTAAAGAACAGACATGAAACTGGGGAATTACTCAGCTGTGGTCAATAAAGACTCTCTACAAACACCCTGTACAGAGACTCTGAACTTGAGCAATGAAGCCAACTAATTTCAAGGCTTAGATTTGAAGTCTCTCACTTTGAGGCTGTCTTATCTAGGCTTTCTGTGTGAAAGATCCTCCATTCTATTAATAGGTACTCAGATAGGCACCACTAGGCAGGAACAAGGGAAAAGGTGATGGCCTCCACCCTTCTTCCCAATCTATCTCTCACCTATGTGTCTCATTTTGTGAATGCTGAGAATTGTCATTTCCAAAAAATTCCATGGTGGGTGACCCCAAGTCATCAATAACAGTCACCACCTGTACAAACACAACAGGGTTATTGTAAAAAAGATACAGGTATACCATACATCCCCGTCTTACATTTCATGCTCAGTCTATCCCAGTACCTGTTCTCGTGAACGATGCACACAAGATCCTTGTCCTTGCCCGGTTTGATGCTGCCCTGGTCGTTCATATTTTAAGTTTTGAAGCATTTCAATACATTGGGCAAATTCATATTCACATTGTTCTTGTTCTCTATCCTACAGGTTTTGATGCATCAAAAAATAAACATAAAAGTAATTCAATGTCTGAAAAAAACACCCCCTCCCAAGAAATGAACTTAACATTCAAATGAATTAAGAACAATAAAAGTCTGGTCTCTGTACATATGAGGCTATAGGAACTACTGACTGCTTTGCTAGCACAGTATTCAGGGACATGGCCCTGGGTTACAGACTTCTAAAAATCCAGAACACCCACACAAACATGTTTATATCATCTAGCCTATATTCATGTCTACCTTGCACAAATAATTTTCACTTTCTGGGACCACTGAATTGCAACATATTGAGTAGGCTAAGCTTAGTAAAGGAAGCAACCCTACATTTTTTGAAAATGAAATGTCCTTTCAGTTATAAAAGTAAACTGAATTTCTGTACCTCCTCTTCAATATCTGGGTAAGAATGTTTTTCATCATGGAAGGATCTACTTATATTCAAATCATAGACCTCTGTCATCAACACTCGTGGCCCACAGAGTTGAGCAAACTTTTCCCCAATAAGTGGACGCTGGTATTGATATGTTTTCCTTGGCTGCATTTGTAAGTAAACAAAGTATCAAAGATCTGCTGTTAGTCTATGCTTTTTCTTATTGTAAGAAACACAGTGAACATGGAGAGCGATTGCTTAACCAAGCCCTGAAGAAACCCCAGACATATAGATGTTCCTCTGGGCCCTGCTAAGACCTGCCTGGGCCACCACCTCCTATACATAACCAGACTGCAGACCCATTACTCATTATTATAAGAAATGAAAAATCATATCTACACTGAGAATTTAATTGTGTACTAATTCAAAAATTAAAAAACCCAAAACATTTTAGTTTAAAAACTTTTTAAAAAGGATAAATGTATTCACATAAATTTTCTTCTAAATAGTTCAATGAAATTTCATGATACTCCAAAAAAAATCCCTGCAAGGCAAGAAGGCCTTTTCAAAAACAAAGATGCCAAGACTCAGGAATTTGCCATTGTCACATTGCTGGGGCTAAACTGAAACAACCATCTTTTAGGTTTTATTCTATGAATATTGTCTGGGGAATTGGGGGTGGAGTATCTGCATTTTGGATCTGTAAGAGATACAAAGAATTCTGCCTAACTGATAGAAACTCACTCCCTTGCTTGATCATCTTGTATATTTAAGAATCCAGCCTTTTAGAAAATCATTATCCAAATACATGTTTATATCCACAATCAAGGATAGAAGAAATGAAGGCCAGCAGAAGAAAAGAAACTAGCTTATGCTGCTGTTTGCTGAGAAGGTTGGGATAAAGTCTTCAAAAGAGCTGCCCTCTCTTGAGATTTGCCCACACATGAGGAAAATCTGGACCAGTAGAAATCCAGTATTTTCATAGCAGCTCAACTTACTTCAACTATTCTCTGAAGCACAAAACATTCTTGTATATTTGAAAAGCTAGTAGATTAGAAACTATAAAGTTAACCTGGGCAAAGTGAATTTAAGCTCGACAGTGTTAGAGGAGCAAAAAATGCATTTTGAAAAACTTTCAGATGTACCTCAGCATTGTGGACCTGCAAATCTGTGTGTACTGTGGGTTCTACCACAGCTTCTGGGTGCACAGCCTGTAATGCTGTGGTTGGAATAGATGGGGCAGCCTCAGGTGCCTTCTGATGTCCTTGTTCTTGACCCACAATGACTTCTTGGAACTTAGGGTCTTTCTTGTCTTCAGAATCTTCATCATCTGAAGAAGCATCATGACATGCAAAATATTCATCAATTACATGTTCCTTAGGATTGGATATCTTTGCCTCTACCAAGGGTTTCTTCACATCCTCTTCAGTGCATTCTCCTTGTTCTGGAGAGGCCTGTTCATCTCGGCTGTCATTTAGGTGAAACTCTGGACCTACTTCTAATTCTCTGTCTTGGGGCTCTAGCATATATTTTGGATCTATCACATACCCCTGTCCAGATGTAGGGGCTAGGGAAAAAAGCACAGAGTAGATTGTGACAAAACAGTAAAACGTGCCAAAAAAGGAAAAATCAAGTGAATAATAAGAATTCTATTGAATTCTTCCTATTGGAAGAGCGAGAATCTGCACATATCTCATTGGGATTTCTAGAATGTACAAGACTGGGGATTGATTAAATCTGTGAAGAGATATTTAACTTTATTGCTCTGAAATCATCATCTCCAAAGGTTTACAGAAAACAAGCAAAGTTAGACTGGACATCTGTGATTTCACACCATTATAAACTGAGCATGGTCTTTATTTTAAACCTTGCTATGACTTTGAAGTTCATGCCATTTCTTTAGACCACATCCAAATAGTTAATTGTACTTACATGATACTGGTGTTGTTGATGAAATATCTGTAGATGAAGAACTTGTGCTTGTCCTCATGCCAGTGCTTATGCTTGTGGCTGCATTTAAGTCTGGGGTTATGCTTGAGTGAGAGGGTGTCCAGACCTGAATTAATTCAAATGGCATTCGCTGAGTGGCTGCTTGAACTTCTACAATCTCAACCTGAATTTCCAACAGAAGATAACACATTTCACTTACAAGATAGAATAAGACAGGCATCCTAGGAAAAACAGGGAGACCTGTCACAAACCTTAGACATACCTCAAAATATACTTCAGTAATTGAAGAATGACACAAAATCTTCACACACACACACACACACACACACACACACACACACACACACACACACCTATACATCCTTAAAAATATTGTTGGGGTACTAAGCCTCAAAGAGGAACTGGCCACTGATGGGTTTTCTCAGAGTTCCTACACATGTAAGGTAGGCTTCAAACACAATAAATGCCAAGTGTGAGATAATGTTTTAGGCAGTTTAAATGGAAAATATCAGTAAGAGTATTTTGGCTGTAGGAAATAAATGAATTGTACACTAGAATTTCTAGGGTTAACGCTATAGTGCAAGTTAGGAGAATAAAAGAATAAAAGAATCAAACGATGTCAGTTTTCCCTAAGCCTGCTTATGTTTTAGTCAAATGTTATTTTAAAACATTTGTAGATGCTCAACTTAGGGTCAGGATAAGCACAAGGACTACTGTAAGCATGGCAGTTACTTACGGTAAGAAAAAAAAATAACAGAAACTGTCATGCTCATAAGATACTTATTGAAATGAAAGACTTTCTATATTGATAACACACATTAACTAAATAATAACATAACAAGAATAAAGGCCCCAATGGTTCTCTGGGTGACTGCCAATGTACATACTTCTGTTCCTGCTTCAGGACACTCCTCCACATTCACAACTTCAGCCTGAGCATCTGTATGCATTTTGTTCCTACGGTGGCGTTTTCAAAGCCTTAATAAAGCCATAAAGAAATCATTATTAATATGTCTTTTATGTATTGGTCAGGAAGCTTCCTCATTGCTGGATAACTTTCATAGTACTGGAAAGGGATTGAGGAAAGAAATTCATCAACAGGCTTACTAGCTGTGTACACTGTGATCAAGGATAATGCCTAGCATGGCAAGACATGCTCATGTTTACAATCATGGCATTACAATGTTATGGGTGCAACCAACCAATTTCTGACTGGATTGATGGCCACACCACAGGAGAAAATACATAGGAACTGATCTGTGAAGCGTCAGGAAGAGAAGTTGGAGATTATATGACCTAAATACATTGTGTGAAATTCTTAAAGAATGAGTAAAATCATATTAAAATTAACATTGTATAATGATATGTATGCATGGAAATACCATAAGTCAACCCACTACTTTGTTTGTCTAACTTTAAAATGTCCTGTGTCATGGGATTAGAGGTTTGATTCTGTCCAAAAACACTTAGCCAACATAGTTTATGTCCTGGTACTAAATCTTATTCTAGTCTTGCAAAGACAAGAACACAAAAACAAGGTTTATATTTGGGAGGTCAAGCAACAAGAAACCCACCATCAGTACAAAATATGAGAGGTTGATGTATAGTAATATGTCTCTCTTTTAAAAAATAAACAGCCGGGCAGTGGTGGTGCACGAATTTAGTCCCAGCACTTGGGAGGCAGAGGCAAGTGGATTTCTGAGTTCGAGGCCAGCCTGGTCTACAGAATGAGTTCCAGGATAGCCAGATCTACACAGAGAAACCCTGTCTCGAAAAAAAAGAAAAAGAAAAAGAAAAACAAAGAAAGAAAGAAAGAAAGAAAGAAAGATAGAAAGAAAGAAAGAAGCAAGATAACCTAACAGTAAATGTGCTAAGTGATATTTATGAGATTCTGATGGCATAAAGAAGAGTTAAAACAGGAAAAGCCAGTTAATGAGTTATTGCAGCCATCTGCATATATTATTTGGGCATGAAATGTACAATTTTTACTCTTACTGGTTTGATTTTCAGTGTGATATTATTTAAACATAAGCATATTATTTACAATAGTTAACACTTAGAGAAAATTCTAACACAACACACATACACATGTATGGGTGTACATATATACAACACACAAGTTGATTTCTTCTTGAAGGTAGGATCTCACATATCCCAGGCTAGGCTTAAACTCAGTATGTTGTCAAGGAAGACATTAGACTTTTTATTTTGGGGCTGGAGGAATGACTCAGCAGTTAAGAATACTGACTTCTCTTTCAGAGGCCCTAGTTTCAATTCCCAGCTCCCTCAATGGAAGCCTACACCTCTCTGTAACTCCAGTTACAGAGTATCTCACACCCCTCTACAACTGTTGTTTTTCACTGGAGATATGTGGCTCACAGACATACATGTAGGCAAAATACACAGATAATGATTGTCTTTAAATTGCTCTATGTGCCCCCACCTCTCAACTCAGATATCAAAGGCATATGCTGGTAGGTTTATGCTAGGCAAGCCCTCTGTCAACTGAGCTACATTCCCTGCCAGTGGAGAAATCCGTTTTTTTTTTTTTTAAGTGACAAAACACACATTTCAAACACTTCAATTAAAGCTTTCAATTCAAGGATTTTTGGTCGATTCAGATCATAAGATGATTATAATGATTTTAGTTCCCTTTGCATTTTTAGCCTTTTCATATTTACATATTTCTTTATATGCTGGTGACTTACTCTGGGGAAGCACTAAGATAACTCTCCAACCCCAAGACAGTTTGAGAACATTTTCATAGCTCAGAAAAGGTATTCCACTGTTCTAGCTACCATTCCTCTCTGTCCCCATCCACTCTGCACACAATACTGGCCAGAGACAACCTCTAATCCACCTTCTGCCTCTGTTGAGTTCCCTGTTATGAACTTATAGATGAGCAAAATTCAGTTTGTCTAGGCAGGCTTCACAGCAGGTAGGCTTGGTGGCCAGCAGGCTTTGAACAGAGCCTTCACAGGCTTCTGATTGTAAGCCCTGGGTCTTAAGGGACAACCATACAATACTCAGATTCCTCCTTGTTTTCAATTGAAACCAGTCACTGAAGTTTAAACACTTCACATCATCCTGGACTTTTTGTAAGCCCCGAGCCTTGGCTGCAAAATATTGTTACTTTTTATCCATCTGTTCCCAATCGTGATTTTTTTAAGGTAGTAAGTAACCTGGGACCCCTAGCTCTCCCATTTACTTCAGACATTAATCTATCTTTCACCTTAAATTTACTTGGCTTGGTAGAACTGTCTCAAAGCCAAGCTTGGGTTTTGTTTGAAAGCTTAAGGCAAATTTTTGCCTTTGCATTGTCTTTCAGGCTGTGCATGGTGGCCCACTCATCTAACCCCAGAACATGGGAGGCAGAGGCATGAGAATCTCTGTGAGTTAGAGGCCAGCCTGCTTTATATAGTGAGTTCCTGGAAAGCCTGAAAATCTCTCTCTCTCTCTCTCTCTCTCTCTCTCTCTCTCTCTCTCTCTCTCTCTCTCTCTCTCTCTCTTTCTCTCTCTCTCTCTATCTCTCTCTCTGTTTCTCTCTTGCTGTCTAGCTCTTTCTCACTTTCTCTTGCACTCAGGCTTTCTCTCTCCTCGAGCCTCTCTCCCCATTCTCCCTCTCCCTTTCCTTTTCACTTTCCTTCTTTCTCCCTCTTGCCCCTCCCCTTTCCCCTCCTCTCTCCCACACACAAACTGACAAATAATGTGACCTGCACTAGACATCTTTTCACCTGAGAGCAAGTGAATGTTTTGCTCCATTGTCCTGTGAGGATGGAGCAGGATATAAGCCACTGCTGCATCATTAGGGAACAACCTCAGATGTATATTATGTGCTCTTTTCTGTCACTTTTTTCTAAAACCATTATTGGATTAATCGAGGAAATGATACAACAGACAGTAGTTAAATGATTCCTTCCATACATTAAAATGTACAGATCTGGAAACTGGAAGAGGTATTGGTGGTGGTCTACTCAAACTCACATACAGATGTATGTATGTATGTAAGTATGTATGTATGTATGTATGTATGTATGTATGTAGGTAGGTAGGTAGGTAGGTAGGTAGGTAGGTAGGTAGGTTGGTAAGCAGGTAGGTAGTTGCGAGAAAAATAGACAGAAAGGCAAGAAAAATTCTGTAGTTTTAAACATAATTTGAGTATGTTAAAAATTAAAAATTAAAAACCATATATCCGTGTTTGTTCTATTGGAAGACAATAAATTATGTTAAATGATATGGTAGATTCAGAAAAGCTAATTCGTCATTTTAAAATTCTTAATCTTTCTTATTTTGCCTTTATTTACCAAAAAAAAAAATCTTGTTTTGGCTCTGCATTATTTACAGCCATGATACCTCTTACCTATGGTGTTGTATAGTACTGTCATCATCGGAATCATCATCTACAGCATTTGTTTGAATGTTAACTGGTTGTGCCTGCAAAAAATTAGCATCATCAGTTGTCACCATTTTAGCATCTCTGAGAATCAAATCTACAGCTTTGTACAGAGAAGAGTTACACCTTCTTCTAACCCCCTAATTGGCATTAAATATACCTATATACTAGAAAAACTTGACATTTCTAACATGCATTATATATTCAAGTTAATCCAAGTGTCACGTCAGTTTGAAAAAGATGCTAGGTTTACAGGTATAAAAACAATTTATGCACATACAGTGGTTTAGTCCAACACTAGTAGATCAAGGAATTTCACTTTGATTCAAGTTCACTGCTTGCTATTTTACACCCTCACACTATAAAGACTCCTCTGACTGCTATCTCTGTTCTCTTTAATTTGTTTTCCAAAATATCAACTGGTATAGAAACAATATCCTAGAGGCACAGGGATAAAAACTGGAGGAAATCGCAAATAGACTTTCTGGTGCCATGTTGGAGACTAGTGAAATATGGGTGGGACAACAAAATTTGTTTTCTCTTTCTCAGAATAGGAAACAGATCTTGGGCTGAGTCATCCTGTATATTAGAAGTCTACATTCTTATGGCAGAAGATAAAACTCAGATCCCAGAGGGTTGGTATGAAGGAAGAGTGAATGAGGCAATCAAATCAGACAACTTCCTTCAGTCTTCTCCTCTATACAACTTTCCTCACTCTCTTCAATATGGAAAAGTGGTTTGTTCTGAAATTGAATCTAGGAGGGATCTACTATGTCATCACAATAGAAACATGGTCCACAGCCAAACAGAGCTCTTTATATAGGCTGCTAACACTACCCAGTCTTCAATGTTCTAATTAGCCCTGTATCCATTCATTCCAAATCCGGGAGTTTCCATCCCCATGACTAAAATCAACCCAGATTCCTGCCATTCACATCTGGTTATCTCCATTCTTGTTTCTTTATACTTCATGTTCCACATTCAAAGCAGCCTAGGGATTTCAGTCTAGATCATACTCTGCTTAGCATAAATATTGTATGTATTACTACAGTGAGCAAAGTTCTGCACAATCTATCACTTTCCTGTCTCCACCATCCCCTTCACTCTTTCCCTTATTTGAGTCACATAAGCAATTTTATTCCTTCAAACTCTCCAAATTGAGGTCAGTGTACTCTCTGTATAGACTGCCTTTGTTAGACTTGGGGGTACCCTATTCAAAACAGAAATCACAAGCTCACTTTCCCATGACACCTTTTATCAGTGCCTTGTCTGTTAGCTGCCTGTATGTGATTTCTTGGTACTTACTGCAGTATCTAGGACATGAAAAGTATTTCATGTCATTGAAAATACAAACTAAATGATTTTCAGTCTAACACATGCATTTTAATAACTAGCTTTTCCTTTGGCCTGTAAAAAGCCTTTACAATCAAGTACCTAAGGTTGTGAGAGAGGGAGGACATGAAAATTCACTTTATAAAACTAATATACAAGTTGTTCTTTCCTTGCTGAATACTAAATGTATGTACACTGATGTCCAGTAGCTGGAAGAGAAAATGCTGTGCCCATCAATAAGAGAGAGATATAGAGCATACTCACTGACTCATCCGGCGTACGTAGAACAGAAATGTTTCCCACAACATAGTACTTTTCCTCCCATAACAGCATTGGAGCAGAAGACCAAATCTTTCTGCTATTAGGACCGAATTTTCCAAAAAATACAAATGACTCTAACGGTGACAGACATAATGGCAATTATATCAGAAGCAATCCTGGCTAAGAGAGCAGGCAGACAACTTCCACATCACAATGCTGTTTGTCACCTCACTGGAAGTTTTCAAGATTCTGAGCCATGGGCTTCTCTTTATCTTCCTTCCCTTGCAGCTAAGATCCCCAGAATCCCCACATGGTCACCACTAATGTATGAGGCATGCATACTGAAAAATCAAAGGTGTGATTTTTGTGCTGATGTCAATCTTTTTCTTTTGATGTATGGATTCTTGAGTTAGTCTCTAAAAGAAATAGTGTGTGTGTGTGTGTGTGTGTGTGTGTGTGTGTGTGTGTGTGTGTATTCATGCATCTGTCCAAGTGATTTTTAATGATATTTCACCTTTAACTTTCAAGAAAGAAATAGGAGAAATATTTTAACACGCATTTGGGTACCTGAAGCAAAAAGTATTATACCTTATCTCTGATTAACTCAGATATTTTAAGGGTCAATTTTAAATTTATATCTTGATTTCTCAGCTTGTACTTCCTTAACCCTCAAAAACTAGGTCCCATACTACACCTGACATAAATGTTATCTATTGAAAAATTTAGGTGAAATGACTTCTTTCCCCAGGTCAGTGTATAGAGATTTAGAGTTTATATTCTATATATTGACCCTTGATATAATGTTAGAATTCTAGACTCCAGTGAATCTAATTTGTGGTATGGTTTACAAACTACAAAATCCATCTGTAACTTATTCAAGTTATTCATGGAGCTCCCTTTAAGCTATTCAGTGCATTAAACATTTTTTTGGATTAGGTTTTTAAAATTATTTTGTTTTGTCAAAGGAGACATCCACATCCTCAACCTATATAATCATCCATGTTTCTATATGACCTCACCTTATAAATTTCAGTATTTTTAAATATCTAATGTAGTCAGAAATTGTGAGTGTAGCAGTATCAGGTATTTCACAGTGACAGTAATACAAGAATTAGTATGCTAGCAATCAGGGAATACAGCACTCATGGACATCATGTAAGTATCATCATCTGGGTTGCTTACCATCATAAGAATCCTGTAAGTACAAGATGAATTTCATGTACTCATATGTATATCTCCCTTGGTACATGGTCCTGTAACAATATGTGTCCTGGCCACTCTGACCTACATTTCCTTTTCTTATATAACAGCAAAATTCGATTATGCTTCCCACTAAAGAGAGCAAGATACAAGTAAAGTTACGTAGTCTGATGGATTATTTCAGACAATAATAGTCTACCTTAGTCAAGACAATATTGTAAAGAACACAACTTTCTTTCCATAAATGCTGGTCCTCAGAAGAGATATCATTCTTATATCCATAAAATAGGCACTAGCTGGAACACAATACACTAGTATTTGTATAGCACTACTAAAATTCGAGAAAGGCTGCTGTAATTATGTTTTATTGTAAAGACTAAGACAGGGTGGGATGATTTCTCAATTAATTAATTTTATTGACTCTTTTAGAATTTCATATATGCATGTGATATATTTTAATCATGTTCCCATTCCCTCCAACTTAGCTCAGATCCAGTTCCACATATCGACTCAGTCCTTCCTAAATTTGTGTCCCCCAAAATACACAATTCCAATGTGTACTACCCATATCCTTCCACTAGAGCAACAGTTCTCAGCCCTTTGGGGGTAGAACAACTCTTTCATAGGAGTCACCTAAGACCATGTACATATCAGATATTTACATTACCATTCAAAACAGTAGCCAAAGTACAGTTATGAGGTAGCAATGAAAATAAATTTATGGTGGGGGATTACCACAGCATGAGAGACTGTATTAAAAGGTCTCAGCATTAGGAAGGTTGAGAACCACTGCTAGGGGCTACATCCTTAGAGGTACCCCACTCTTCCTCCCACAGCATCCATCAGCTCTCTTGAGCACTTCCACAGCTTATGAGGGCTTGTCATCTGACAGTATTGTCCTATTGAGCTCCTCCATAAGTCTCTAGAGGAAATAATTTTTAGTGTGAGAAATGTAGTATTTGAAATTATAGGCTATTAACTTAAATAGATATATTATCAGCAACTACACTGATTTTTTTTTCAAAAAATACTAAGGTGTAAGAGAGCAAGGAATTGTTCAGCTAAGTATTACTTTTCACACACAATTCAAAAATTAAATTAAAAAAGAAAACAAAACCATGTATGCATACCTATATTTGCCAATGGAAGATTTAGAATGATCTTCTCAGATATGTCATCCTTTTGTTCATCATGAACAAGATTTAATAGGCTCGTCCCAATTATATCTTCCTAGGGAGCAGGAGAAAGAACAGATTTTGCTTTCAATACTAATACCATTAGTCTGCCCTGTGTCCTTGCCATAGGTGTTTAGTGCTGCCCATGCCATTTATACCTATAGGTGCAGTGCTCCAGGCAGTTTGCATTACCCTCTAGTGATTACTCCACATTACAATCCATTCTGTCCACAGTTTTCCTGTGCATTATCTCCCTCAAGTAGTTGGATTCTTCCCTACCCATTTCATAGACCTCAGATGCTGTAATCCTCACCCTGTCTTGTTTCCCTCTTTGCTATGAGCCTGGAAAAAATTCTCAGCTCCTCACCCATAACTTTGTCTCCAGTCTTGAACCAAGCAAGTGAATCTGGATGGAAAACCCCACACAACTGTGCCACACAACCTTGCCAGTAAACTGTGCCACACAACCATGCCACAGAACCATGCCACACAACCATGCCACACAACCAGTGACTATACAACTCTGCCAGAAAGCCTTTCCCCTGACTCTGCACTTTCTCACTCTTCAATGTGAATCCTTTCTTGTTTGCACCTTCCTCATACTTTCAAGTCCCATGCTCTCTCTACATTTTAATTTATCCTTGTTTATTTTGATGGAAAAAGTTCAACTCTTCCCCCTGTACCATAAAGGGACACTTATCTTTTCAATAAAAATATTTTCATTGGTCCATATATCAAATGGAATGCCCTGAGTCCAAGAACAACCTGAGGCTACATAAGGAGTTTTGGGGCGGGCTGAACTATAGAATGCTACCTTATCTTGCCAAGAAAGAAAGGAAAAAAGAATGAAAAAAAAGAAAGAAAGCCATAGTGAAACCCAATTATTTTGTGTGTTAATTTTTTAAAGGAGTTTGACAAAAGTTAAAAATTAAAAATTCAACAAATTTGATGTGAAATATAAAGAACCAAGGGGTGTTACCTATTCTTCCATTGCAAGAGAGGTGGCATCATTACTATAGAATCATTGGGTTGGAGACTAGCTCAGTAGGTGTATGCTCACCTGATAGCGACAAGGCCTTTCTTTAAATCAGGAGTGAAAGCACAAGCACTCAGTCATTACAAAAGAAGTCAGGCATTAACCCTGCTCAGTGCCATTTTCTGAGACTCTTAACAAAAAGCATGTTTTATTTTTCTGACAGACATTTCATCTTAGACACACATGAGAGGATTGGATAGGGTGAGGGAAGAGTAAGAACTTTTGCCGGAATCCCAGCATGTTTTTATTGACTAAACACTGAAACTAGTAGAAAAGATGATGTCACAGAGTCATAGCTGAACACCAATGACTTATATGAACATAAAATGAAATAACTTATGAACAACAATCCAGAATGACCAATTTCCCCAAAAGCTGCACGTACTTACTGGAAGATAGCCAAGAAGAGGTGTCACATTCTGAGATACAAAAACAACTTTTCCTTCTATGTTCAGTACAATTGAAATATTTTCAAATGACTAATAAAGACAGAATAATAACATAATTAAATAGTGGAACAATAATAAAATGATAGCTTTATTTCTGAGTGTATAAATTATTAGAATAGAACACAGAAAATGTATTGCATTTCTTACATATCTATAAAGTAGGCACATCTTTAATTAAAATTCTATTATTCTGCCTCCTACACAGAATCTACTTCACCTTAAGCATGAGATATTTATCAATGATGTACCACTTGGACAAACATACTTCAGTGTACCCAAAATCAATAACTAAACTTTCCATCTCACACTAGAAATATTCATTTCTTAGTGTAGATGGTCACACTTTAAATATGTTAAGTATTTGAATGCTAAACGTTTTTAAAGACACATTCATTTATACTTAGCCTAGTGTTCAACTTAAAAATATAGTTAGTGCTATCAATTTTCTAATGTATAATGGTGTGAAGTCAGGTTTCCCAGAAGGTGACATTTAGAGCATGTGAAATACCAAAATGTTGTCCAGAAAAAGGAGATGTGGATACCTGTGTGCCTGCCTCAGTATCACCTCTAAGAAGAGGACAAATAAAGCGAGGCTCTCCTAGGAATTACTGCTAATCCAATGTACTCATTCATTTAAATTTAGAGTTGTGATCCAGATACTGCTTGTGTGATCCTCAATTCCAATATTTATTTTAAGCAGTACTTCCTTACCCTATTCTGCAATAAAATGATTATTTTAAGAAACAAGCTCATAGAATTCATACAAGTAGATAGTTGCAAGTAACAGTACCTCATTGTAAACACAAAATGGCAATAAGTCCTCAGAAAGAAGCAATATTGGTGATAAATCTCTGATAAAGTGAATTGTACAATAAAAAAGCACAAACATTTTAAAATATTTTTATTTTGTGTGTATGAGTGGATTTCCCTGCATATGTGTCTGTGTACCATGTGTGTACCTGGTACCCATACAGGCCAGAAGAAGGCATCACATCCTCTGTAGCTGGAACTACAGACCATTGTGTGCTTCAGTGTGAGTGCAGAGAATTAAACCTACCTCCTCTGCAAGAGCAGCCAGTACTCCTATGTGATCATGAATATCTTCATACCATAATCATTAGTGAAACAAAAAATTAGTTTCAAATATTCTCTTATTACCTGTTGTGTTTTGGAACTGGTTTGAGTTTATCCTCACTCAAACGTTCATGCAAGAGAAGATATTTGTAGCACATAAATAGCAACTGACCACCTCCTAGAATCATTGTGTTAATCAAAAATTGTATGCTACTTTTGCTGAGTATTGAATTAAGGATTACCCACATGCTAGACAAGTGCTATTATTGAGCTAACATCCCCCAGCTCAATTGAAAAACAAAAATGTCAACTTTTTTTCATGAGTCAAAATATGAAAACAATGTGTCCCTGTTTCCACAGGCACTAAAATTATTTTTTTCCCATTTTTGTGCTTAAAAACAGCTGTGATCATACTTGCAACATATTTGTGCCATAAAAAATCTTCTCTAAGAAAAGGTTTTCCAGGGAAGTTACTAACACCAGACAAAAGCTAAAAGGTTGTAGAAGAGTGACTCTCACAGTTTCACAGCACACGGCCTGCACTTTTGTCTACAACCATCTCTGCAGTTGATAGTCAGCTTCTGGAATAGTTTAAATGTGCATTTGGTTTCATAAAAGTATTGACAGATTTCAAATGAGATATTCTGAAGCCTCTTCACAACACAGATTTCAACAGATGATACCTACCTACCTACCTTGTGTTTTTAAATAAAAGTGCTTGAAAGGATAAAAGATGCCTGCACATGGTTTAGGTTTCCATCTAAGAGTGTGTATTGTTATAATATTTGCTCTGTTATTGTTTGAAAACTTGTTCTTTCCAGCTGTGCTTTGAAACGTGATGTAGTGCATCTTGCATTCTAGGTGATCGACATGTAAATGTAAACAACAAATTAAAAGACCCTTACCTGAAGAACCGTCTTATGGTATTCTTCATAGGTATTAAAAACAGGAACTGTGTTTTGTTCATAATTTGTTTGTACATTGAACATTCCTTTGCATAAAAGAAATGGCAGGTGTTAAATTAAGATAACTATTGATATTAGAATTCTCAGCTTATAATTTAGAGAAATACTTTGTTAGTTTGGTAGGGGGTGCTTATGTGTTCCATTACTCATGTGTAGAGATTCAAAAACAACTTTGGGGGGTTGAATCTCTCCTTCCATCTTTATGTGAGCTCTGTGAAAGTGATGAGAACAAGGTGTGTGTAGAACTCGTGAAGTAGGGTGCTAGCAGCTATAGGCATTTTGAAGAGGGTTGAAGAAGAAATGCATTGTAAGGGAGTGGGCACAGCCTAAAAAATATATTTGGAAAGTTTAGCCACAAAGAGTGCATAGAATCAGGGAAATGGACCTAAGTCAAACCTCTTTGAGAAGACAGAGAGGCAATAGCAGGCTGTTCTCTGTTCTCTGGGTCTCTTTCTAGATGATCCATATCCAAGTCTATTCATCAGTTTCTGAAGTCTCTTCAGCAAATTGCAAAGATCTTCATGGGTTATCCTCTGGCATGGATTAGAGGCACCACTAATTTACAGAGAAGTAAACATGAGCTTTATGTATGGTAAAGCTGAGGCTAATTACTGATATAGTGCCCCAAAAGAGGACTAAGACGACAGAAAGACAGATCTTTTTCATTCATATAACATCCAAGTTCTTCATTATACACTATAACTTCTGTGGCAGAATATGTCAGAAAATGGCCTTAATCCCAGTACTCCGGTGAGATGGCAGAAGGATTGTGGATTTGATGCAAGTCTTGGGCTAAATATCATGAGCTAGTTTCCAAAATAAATGATAAATGAACAAGCAAACAAATAAGATCTATTTCTATTAAAACAATAACATGAAAGTCAATGTTGCCACCCTTTGGCTGTGAGGCTGTTAAAAGTAAAAACCAATCCATTTCCATGTCTTCCCAGTACAGCCTAATACAATGTCTGGCACTGTTGTTTAGCAATCACTTAAGTTAAACCTGAATTAGCTTGAGTGAAATGGCAAGACTTAGCTTCCCTTCTGTTCTCACCTGCTTTAACAGTAATTCTTACCAGGTCTTACAATGAAACTGGGGGAAGAGAAAACCCACAGAAGAGACCAAAATACCCTCAACTTCCCTGACAAAGTTTGTCTACATCTGAAATAACAACAGAGGTCAGAACACAAAGCTTTGCCAATTGTATTACAAATTCTTACCTCCTCATTTTTTGTGTATTCCTCTCCATTTTTTTCAGTCGGTTAGAGGTGGATTCTAAAACCAAATAAGACCATTCTTTTACTAAGTAAACATCTTTCTACAATCTATAGCATCTCCTTGCTGTAGCTGTCTTATGTCTATCTTGCTCTATGCCTGATAATCATCTATGTCTTTGTTTGCATGTATCCTGTTGTTATCTTGAGTCTATCTCCCATCAAAGGATCTCCTACACTGCAGCTATTCTGAGTCTATCTTCCATTTATGGATCATCTATACCCCAGCTATCATGTGCCCTTGTTCCATCTATGAATCATCTATGTTCTAGATAGCCTGTGTCTCTCCCTATCATATTCCCTCTAACTATCATGTGTTTAATTTTCATCTGTCAATTATCAAATAGTTCTCCTGTGTCTACATTATCTCTATTATCTTCCACCAATCAGTCATCTATCTTTCTACACACCTCTGTCTATCATCAATATGTCTATGGCCTATCCTCCGAACAATCTGCTATATGCCTTCTACCCAACTATCATCTATTCCCTAGAAATCCTAACTATGCTGTTTCTATCTTTCAAATTATCTACATTCCAGCTATCCTGTGTCTATCCACCTGGTAGGTCTCCTGTCTACTATCTATCCTTTGTCTTCTCACTGTGCTGCATCTACCATCTATTCTATAGCTATCTTGTCTTTATTATACTACCTATCAGCTATCATGTAGCTAATCTGAGTCTCTAGGCTATACCTAGATACCTTTGACTAACAGAAATATGTCTATCTATCTATCTATCTATCGATCTATCTATCTATCTATCTATCTATCTATCATCTATCTATCAATCATCAATCATCTAGCTTTCCTGTGCATGTCTTCTATCAACTACTCTCTGGATATATTTTGCCTATCTTCCATCTATCTATATTCTATCCTCTAGCTATCCGATATCTCTATTCCATCAATGCACCACTTATCATCTAGTTACCCTGAATCTCTGATCTCTCTATTCTTTATCTTCTAGCTATCTTTTATCCATAGATCTACCAACTATCCTCTAGCAACCTTAGGTCTATATTTTACCCATGTGCCATCTATCTTCTAGCTGCCCTGCTTATCTCCTATCTATCATCAATCTTCCAAATTTTCTGTGTGTATGTTTCAGCTATGTATCATCTATCATCTATCATCTACCTATCCTGTGCCTGTATTCCATCACCTATATGTCATCTATCCTCTCCCTATCCTGTATGTCTATACCATTAATATATCACCTATCATCTAGTTACCCTGACTCTGTAAACCATCAACTATACTCTGGCTATTCTGTGCCTGGATTCCATCCTTATATCCAATATCTTTCTTCCAACTACAGTGTGACTCTATGCCATCCATAGTTCATGTATCTGCTAGCTAGCCTGCATATCTATCTATCTATCTATCTATCTATCTATCTATCTATCTATCTATCTACAATTCAATAGTCTCCTGTATATGACTTCCAACTATCATCAATCCTCTAGCTCTCCCGTGCCTTCCTTCCATCTATGGTTCATTTATCCTCTAGCTATCCTGTGTTTGTGTTCTATCTATCATCTATCCTCTAGCTATCCTGTGTCTGTCTTTCATGTATCATCTGTCTCCTAACAACCTTGTGTCTGTTTGCCATGTATCTACCATCTATCCTCTAGCTGTCCTGTGTCTGTTTACAATCTATGTATCATTTATCCTCTGGCCACCTTTTTCACTCTTTCATCTATCCTTAACATCTAGTTCCTCTGTGTCTCTGTTTCATATAATTATCCTCTTTCCTTTACATATTCTTTGTTTATCTCCTATTTATCTATCATGTATCCTCTAGAAGCTAGAGTGTAGCTATTTTGTCTGTCTTCTATCTATCTATTATCTACTTCTTGTTATCCTATGTCTATCTTCTATCTGTCTATTCTCTGTCTTTAACCTGTGTCTATGTCCCATCTGTATGTTGCCTACAGTGTCTCTATCTCCATCTATTTAGCATCTATCCTCTAGATCTTCTACATACATCATCCTTTTCTCTCTCTTCTACACTTTATACATTCTGTGTCTATAATCAGATCACTTTTTCTTTATCCCATATCTCTCCTCTATCATATATTAGCTAATGTTCATCTTTCTTCTTCTCGGATACTCTTCAATTCTTCAATTTATTATCTACTATCTAATCCTTTATATTCTATATTCTATAATTTATTATCTGTTGTTTATAATCTATCATCATTTTAAATTAATGATCTATAACTTATCACTTATTATTAACCATCTTTTATGTAGTTGTTGTACTGTATGACCCTCATGATAAAACTGGTCAGTATTTAAAAATACAGCCAGTCTGTTTTGTTTTGTTTTTCAATCGAAGGTACCAGAAATTGTGAACTTTGCTATAAATAGTATTCCTCAAGAAAAGAAAAGCTATTTCCTAAAGACCAAGTTAGACAATTAAGCCTGGATAACTCAGAGAGTTAACTATACAGCTTTATATTAACTATTAACTGATACAACTGAAATATGAAATTATCACATTCACAGTTTACTGTTGGTGAGTTCACCATCCCTATTTCAATGATTGGGACAAGATTAAACAAGAAATATCTAAGGATTTTGCCCTTAAAACAGAGCTCCATCTTAGTCAACCTTACCTCTCCACTCACTTGAAGTCAAGTAGTCTCATGTTTACTGTATCCTGGCAACTATAGAACATACTCTGCTTATGAGATTGGTTGAGAATATAAGACTCACTGATTATGATTGGTCCTAAAAGGCAAGGCTGTGATTGGTCAGAAAAAAATTTAAATGGCTGTAGTGGCTGTTAAGAGCCAGGCTGTGATTGACCTAAATTACAAAGTTAATGTTACTATGATTGGTCTTAAGACTCACCATTGTGATTAGTCTAAACATAATCCTTAGTGAATGTGATTGGTGGTTAGTGGCATGGTTGTGATTGGCCTAAAATATAAGCCTCGAAGACTGTGACTGGTTCTACAAGGCATAGCATTTGGGCTCAAGGTGTCTGTAGGAAGACATTCACCAGTTGCTGCCTTTTGTTTCCTGGTATGTATCACCAGTCCCAATAAAAGATTTCTCTTAAGAATACTTGTAAATATATCTATATCTTTATATATTTTTACTTCTATTTTATGTAAATGTTTGGCCCAAATATATATATGTGTGTGTGTGTGTGTGTGTGTGTGTGTGTGTGTGTGTGTGTCTGTGTGTGTGTGTATACCATGTGCATGTATGAAACCTACAGAGGTCAGAAAACTATGTTGGATTTTCTGCAATTTGAATTACAAATAGTTGTAAGCCATGAAATAAGTTCTGGGAACCAAACCTAGGTCATATACTGCAGCAAGACGCATTCCTAACAGGAAATCCATTTCTTCATCCCCCTCAAGGGAAATTTTCTTGCCTTCTATTTATAATCTAATCTATGATGGTAACTCAGGAATAAACAATCACATGAAAGAGAGATATAGAACAGGCAGCAAAGCAGCAATGGCAGCTTAGGTGTCAGCAGACTGAACTATGAAAGCAGCAAGGTAGCTGTTCACACAGCTACAGCTACAGAAACAATAGCTGAACAGTTTAAGAATGCCTATGGGAGAAAGAAAGGCAGAAGAACAACAACAAAAGCAGGAATAGACCTGAGGAGGAAGAAGTGTTCCCAGTTGCCAGCTAATAGCTCTAATGCTAGTTTGTGTTCATAGCTAAGAAATCCCCTACCTTCTATGTATATACAAGACCTAGAAAACTGGCTGCTTCCAAAGGCTGAGATATTTCAATTTCCTAGCCTTAGACCTGCATGTTTAAGCACAGCAGAAGACTGAAGATGCTCACATTGCCCCAAGCTTTGGGGGCTAAATTGTCTGGGCTCATATTGCTGCTCAAGTCTTCGGATCAGGGTTCAGCAAGAGAGTGAGGGCAGATGCTAAGAATGCAGACCAGACAGAGTATGATACAGTCCAGTTTATTCTCAAGCCTCACTTCTTCTTTCTTTCCAAGTTTCTTGTTCCTAGTCCAAGTCCCAAGTTTCAAGTTCCTAGTCCCTAATGCCTCCAAGTTCCAAGTTTCCAGTCCCCTCTTCTGTCTGCCTCTCACCTTTTATAAGTCTCACTTGTTAAGTCACACCTTTAAGTCAAACACACCCAAGGGAAAATACTGAGTATATATAACAAGATGTTTTCAGAGTGTGCTCAGCTGTTGTAGGCTGTTGAAACAAGTGTCTTGTCAGGGCATGTGGCTCAAGATGGCTGCAAGGATGATAGCTGCCTTTCTGTCAGCTCACCACAGGTCCCCTTTTTTAAATTGTTTTTCAAAAGGTAAGGCTAGGAAAAATTAGGGACACCGTGCCTACCTTAGGCCAGAACAAAGGACCCAAGCCTCCTTTTCCCATCTTTGGATATTCAACAGCCATTGATTGAGCTCCTGTCTTAGGATAGGGAGGCCTCCTGTTTTAGGGGCAAGGGTCTTGAAGTGTTCTCTTACCAGTCATTGACTATCTGGCTTAGAGCATAAGTTAGGGGTTAATCCTCATTAGTCTTGATGACAAAGGTTTTAGAAAATCCCCTACTTCCAGCCTGTAATAATAGACCTGTATGGGTTTCAATTGACTAGTATCTATCTGTTGTCATACAAAAGCCATCAGTTTGTGGAACAGCCTGGACCCTAGAGACAAGAGTCTAAACAATGCCTGAATAGTTAGTACAACAGCAACACTCTTTTTTATAGGGCAACACATAACTCCCTCTGTCTGAAGAGTAAAAAGAATAAGTCCTTCTATTCTGTTTACAAATGTGGTATAGCAGAATCTAAATCTATAGAAATACAGAAGGGATCATAGCTTTGATCTTAACAAAACAAGTAGAGAAATAATTATTACTGCTCCACTCAATCTCAAACCCAAAAACAACAATAGTAACTGTGGTAGTTTGTTTTTTCCTGTGTCTAAACAATGTTCCCCACTAAATCATAAGTTGGGCAACCAAGAGTCCAATAGAGACACCCTGGAGGTATGGGTGGTGATGTCTCCTTCCACTTTGAAGACTTCCCAAGTCAGGATTGAAGGCAATTGAGAAGCATCTTCATGTTTCCTGCAGAAAAAATTATGCTTCTCAGGCAGTTAACCTCCCTGGGTTTGTTATTGTTGTCTATTTGTTTAATCAGTCTCTCTGGAAGCCAGCATGTGGCATCTACAGTTTGGGTATATATACAGACAGAACATCTTCCCCAGATAAGCACTGGATCTGGCCCATTCCAGGTTCCAGTTAATGAGTCTTTCCAGAGGACTGTTGCAAAATGCTTCGTGGTATCAGGATGCCAGAATCTATCTACAGCAGATTTTCCTTCAGATTCCAAAGTTTAAAAATTTAAAATAAAGAGCATATGATAAAGTGTTGGGAGCCAACTTCCCCGTATGAGGAACTTCAGAACCCAACTCGGTCAGGGCAACTAGCTGGTAAAGTTCCCAGGAAAATGGGACAAGGATAAGTTCTCGGTTCAGAGACTATAATGTTCCCAGGTAAATGGGACAAGGACATGTTCTCGGTTCAGAGACTATAAAGTTCCTGGTTTGGGACAAGTTACTATAAAGCTACAGGTTTGGGGACAAGTTCTATAAAGTTCCCAATTTTGGGACAAGTTAAGTAGAAAAAGCGAAAGGAGTAGAGCTTAAGAAGGCTACTTTGGAAAAGTTCTTACAGGCCGTGGATGAGGTTTCAGTTTCAGGGAAGGATCTTATGATGGCCAAGTAATGAAGGGTCCAAGAAAGATAATGTTAATTGATTTAACTTTCAAAATGGGTATGATTCTGAGTTGTATAGTTATATTTTTTCTGGATAAAAACAATGTAAAGGCTTTTCTGGTTACTGGCTAAAGGAAAGTCTAATTTGGAAAAAAAAGAAGTTTTTTTCTATGAGTTTTCTGAAGAGGTCATTAATGTAGTAGTCATGTCTTCCAGAATTATATAGATCAGACATGACAGAGGTAGACCTCCAGAACACTAGATTCCAGAGAGTCAAAACAATTATCTTGATACTAAACTTTGTTTTGAGTCTTATATATTACAGAATACAAAGCTTTGTTGAATAAATCTTCTTATTACCTGCATGTTCACTGATGACCTGGACTTCCAGCTGGATGCAGTTAAGACAGATGTCAGAGGCTTATCAATTTACGCTTCCCCTCATCCCTCTTCTAATATCTCAATGCCCATGTTCAGCTTGAAGAAGTTAATGAAGTGTTGGTGCCCCAATTCCCTGGACTTGGGGACTGAGGTGGTAAATATTAGGCTGTCTTTATCTGTATAATTGTTACTAAGCTGATGCAAAATTCAAGGATTTCATTGGTATAAATTTGTGGGTACAAGGCTTAGACCTTTCACTTCTCCAACAGGGGAAGTTGTGTGTTGCCTTAAAGAGTGTTGCTTTTATATCAACAGTTTAGATATTAAGTCTCTTGTCTCTCAGGTTCATGCTGTTCAACAAACTGATGTCTTTGGTAAGGCAACATATAACAAATGAAACCCATACAGGTCCACTATTACAGGCTGGAAGTAGTGGACTCTAAAACCTCTGTCATCAAGACTGATGAGGATTAACCCCTAACTTACATGTTAAGCCAGATAGCCAATGACAGGTAAGAGAGCATATCGAGACCCTTGACCCTAAAATAAGGGAGGCCTCACCATCTTAAGTCAGGCTGGGGTCTTTTGTTCCAACCTAGCACAGGCACGGTTTCCATAAGTTTTCACATCCTTCCCTTTTGAAAAGATTTAAAAAGGGGACCTGTTGGGAGCCAATTTTAGTAGAAAGCAGCTAGATCAACTTTGCAGCCATCTGGAACCATATACCCTCATGAAAGACTTGGTTTTCAAAAGCCTATAACAGCTGAAGCACACTCTGATAAATATATTGCTTATCCCACACAGCTTGTTTTACTGTTTAAAGACCTCAGCTGTATGGTGTGGGGACCTGGTCCTGCGGATGTCCCACGGTGGTCTCCCGGCTGGTGGCAGGGCGTGAGTGGGGAGGGGGGGATTGCCTGCCCTGGCTGCTGGCGTCCACCGGCTAATCTTCTTCAGGTGTTGCCCTGCTACTCCGTGCTAAACTGGTCCAGGCTCGGGCCAGGCCGATAAGGAGCCAGTCTAGCTGACGGAAAGGCAGCCGGGCGCTCCAGGCAGGCTCCAGAGAGAGCCGGCAGTCACAAGCGGTACAGCTCTTTGTTTAGCCGGGGAATGCGGCTAGACAGCAGAAGAGCCTAGTGTTCGGCTCTGAAGTGTTACAGCTCTTAAGCCGGGGGTGCCGGCTAGGTAGGAGCCCAGCGGGCTCTAAAGGGTTGCGGCTCTCAAGCCGGGAAGTGGCGGCCAGGTAGCAGAGAAGGGCAGCGGTGGCGGCGGGTCAACGACGAAAGGAAGTTCACAGACACCTGGATGGTTCTCTTGTGTGTTTTACTTGTCAATTAGGCTCAATATATACAGTTTGGGGTGGGTGAAGGTTTTAGCAACAGGTAACCTCATTGGCTTGGTCTAGGTTTTGGGGATGCCTCATATGCATGTGAGGAGAGCCTGGGGCACCATTCCTACGTGACCCGATGGTCGTAGACCTCAACCTCTCTGAGGGAGGGGCTGTGAAGCGGTAAAGGGCAGAAGCTGAGAGCACCAGGGGGCCAGGAACAGAGCCAAACAGCCTACCGTCCCTCAAAGGGTCACCGGGGTTTGAAACTCGTTCAACCAGACACCTGGTTGTCTCTCAGCTCAGTGCCCTACAATTCCCTCTCTTTTCTTTTATAAAGGAGAGGTGTCATTGGAATAAATGTCTCTTATGTCGGAAACAGTTTGATATTGAACTAAGACCTGATTGGTGGTTACCTTTGCAATGCTACTCATCTGTTGTTTTAGAAACTGAATGAGGCAGGGTGCCAAGAGAAGCAAGGCTCCAATGGCTAGTATGGGGCCAAGGAGGGGGAGGATCCAAGCCATCAGGGGGTTTGAATATCAAGGGGTAAGGGTGTTGGGAGTATAGCGAGCCCGGAGGTTCCCCCGGAGCTCTTTGAGCATTTGTACATCTTGTTCTACCAGCCCAGATTCATTGACATAGAAGCAACATTCCTCCCCCAACAAAACACAAGTCCCCCCCTGTTCAGCAGTCAACAAGTCCAGGGCCCTCCGGTTCTGGAGAGCAACTCCTGCTAAAGAGGTTATCTGGCGTTGAAGAGACTCAAGGCTGTCTGTCGTAGAGGCCATTGCCTGGTCAAGCTTGTCCTGGAAGTCACCGGCCAGATGTTGCGTTTGGACAAGAGCTGCTCCAGCAGTTCCAGTAGCTCCAAGTGAGACAGCAAGGCCTAGTCCAATGAGCAGAGGGATGAAGATCTCTCTCTTCTTTCGGTTTTCTCTCATCTGCAAGGCGAGCTCTTCAGGTTCATAGAGATAAACTTGAGGAACAACAATCACGGGGGCACAGGAGCCTTGAAAATGAGGGTTGATACAGGCACCTGTAGTGCCCTTGCACCAGAGCAGGGCAGGAGGGTTGACACATACTGATTTGGTAATGGTGATGTCATGAGCACATGTGAGATGGGGTTTCGAGGAGGGTCCTATAAGGCAAAGAGGCGGGGGTAGGTCAAAGAGAGGAATGTCCTGTGTTTTCCTCGTAGGCAGGGGTCCATGGAGGTCGTGAAGTGAAAAGTTAATGGGAACGGCTGTTAATAATGGTCGAGAGAGGGAGGCACAGAAAAAGCATTGGGATGAATTGGGATGGGTCGTCAGGGGAAGGAGGTCTGCTGCATATTGGATGTATTGCAGCCAGGAGACGGTAGCTTGTAGTTCCTCCTGAGACTGGTTTTCCTGTTGGATAATATTAGCATGAGTAAAGGCTGATTTGGGGGCAGGGACAAGTTCACGGGAGACATGTAGGTCAGCTACCGGGTGTCTGGCATAGCCATTGGGGTAAAGTTTACCCACGACTCCGATTCGCCAACGTTCATTCCATGGATCAGTGATGGAAAGCTGAAAATGAGTTTTAAGGTTGGTGAGCATGGTGCCACCGCGACTGGTGGATTCCATTCTGCAGCTCCAATATCTGCAACCTCCATATGTGGAGACCTCCTGGAGACATTCACCTGTGTTTCGGTAAGGAAAGCAGAGAAAAGGGCTAGGGATAGTGGAGATGGATTCCGGGTGTAGGGGGATCTCAATCTTGGTTCGACATCCTTCAAGTGGGCAGTCCTGGGTTCCTATAACTTTATTGTGTCCGTTATAGGTTTCCCTAGCATAGAATCTCCAATGGTAGGTGTTGGGAAGGCTAGGGGGAGGCTGGGCGGTAGCAGAGTTAGCATGAAGGATGGTGAAAACTGCCAAGAGAATGGAAGAGAGGGGGGCTTGTGGAGGGCACATGGCCTGGGCAGCTGTTATCAGGTCATGGATGTCCTTCCAGGAGATCCTGCTGCTCCTCTGGGCATGGCGACTCCTTTGCCTTCTCCTCTTCATCCTTGGTCCTTGATCTGTCAGTGAGAGGCAGGCCATCTTCTTGGTTGGCGGGTTGGTGTCGGACATTTCTGGCAGGGACCCAGATAGGCTTGGGCTGGTCCTGTGGAAAAACACAAGCGAAACCCCTCCCGGTTGTGAGGAGGGGGTCTGGTCCCTTCCAAATTCCATCCAAAGGATCTCGCCATCGTACTAGGATAGGGGGAGCTAATTTTGGCGTGTGTCAATGAAGGGAGATAGGAGGGTGTTTGGAGGTTTTGTAGATGTTGAATATATTTAGGGTAGTCAGGGCCATCATTAATTGTACATTAGGGGGATAAGCGGTGGCTTGTTGTTTCAGGAGTTGGGCCTTCAGGGTCTGATGCGTCCTTTCTATTATTCCTTGACCCTGAGGGTTGTGGGGAATTCCCGTATGATGGGTAATTTCCCAGCGTGTGCAGAAGGTTTTAAATTGAGAGCTAGTGAAGGCGGGGCCATTATCAGTTTTTATCTGCTGAGGAATGCCCATGATGGCAAAGGTAGAGAGCATATGTTAGATCAGCCTTTTTGAGTTTTCACCTGTCTGGGCTGTAGCCCATACGAAATGTGAGTAAGTATCTATGGTGACAAAAACATATTTTTGTTTACCAAATTGGGGAACATGGGTGACATCAATTTGCCATAAGGCATTAGATTTGAGGCCTCGGGGATTGGTGCCCATGGCTTGTAAAGCTGGGGTGGTAATGAGGGATGCACAAGAGGCACATGTTTTTATTATCCTTTGAAGCTGAGCAAGGGGGATGTGGGGGAAGCGAGCATGAAGCCCCTTCAGATTTGCATGTGTGCGTGAGTGAAATTGGTCAGCTTGCTCAGTGGAGGCTATGAATGTTCCGGTTGAGGCAGTTTGGTCAGCGAGTGTATTCCCCTCAGATATAGGACCTGGTAGGGGACTGTGGGATCGGATGTGTTGAATATAGATGGGGGAGGCTCTCTCCTGTAGGAGGGCAGAAACCTTTACGAGTAGAGGGGAAAGTGGGTTGTCATCTAATTTGATAAATGACCTTGACAACCAAGGAAGCAAATTGACAGCATATACGCTGTCTGAAAAGAGGTTAAGGGGGCCTTTGACTTCTTTTAAAGCTAGGTAAATGGCATATAGTTCTTTATATTGGGGGGAGTGGTGGGGGAGCTCTTTGAATCGGAGGATAGGGGGTTCATCTTCAGGGAAGTAGTATATTACTGCTGTAGCTCCCCTCTTCCCCCCATCAGTAAAAATTGAGGGGGCTCCTGTTATGGGCTCTCTGGAGAATAGTTTGGGGGGTAGCCATCGCAACAGAGGGAGGGCAGAGGCCCATTTTTCATCAGGATAATGGTTGTCAATTTGTCCTGGGAATCCAATTAAGCTGATAGCGAAGTGGGTATGATTCTTGATCAGCCACTGAACATCAGAGAGGGAGAAGGGCGTGACAAGAACGTCAGGTTCTTTTCCCAGGATCTGTAGGGCCCTATCTCTGTCATTTTTAATCATATTGGCAAGTGCATCCACTTCATTTAGAATTCGGGGTGTATCACCCATCGGAGTATGGAGCCATTCTAGCACCCCCTGTGGTTGGTGAAGGGCTCCTACAAGGGTGGGGGAGGAATTAAAGATAAGGAGATGTACAGGTACTGTTGGGTCATATCTAGCAAGAGTCATATCATTTAGGGCTGAATTGACAGATTTTAGGGCTTGGACTGCTTCTGGGGACAGTGTCCTTGGGGAGGAGGGATTTTTATCTCCTTTCAGGAGGTTAAAGAGAGGTTGAAGGGTATTTGTGGGGAGGTGAAGCCAAGGTCGAAGCCAATTGAGGTTGCCCAAGAAGCTCTGTAGCGAGGCAAGAGTTAATTTTTGAGGGAAGGAGAGGGTGGGCTTGAGGGGACGTATTGAAGTAAGGGAGATCTCTGTTCCTAGAAATGTAATGGGGGGAATAAGTTGGATTTTGTGAGGGGCTATTTTGAATCCTAGGGCAGATAGGGAAGGTATTAGCTGGTCCTTAAGTTGGGAGGGAGAGGTAGAAGCATCTCCCCAGACCAGGATGTCATCCATGTAATGATAGACGTTGAGTCCTTTGTCTAAGTAGGGTTTTAATGCAGTGGCTACAGCCTCCTGACAAATGGTAGGACTGTTAGCCATTCCTTGGGGGAGAACGGTCCATTCATATCGTAAGGCTGGGCCAGAGTTGTTAATGGGGGGCACTGAGAATGTAAAGCGTTCACAGTCCCTAGGGTGGAGAGGGATGGAAAAAAAACAATCTTTTATGTCTATTGCTAGTAGAGGAACTTTGGCAGGAATGGCTGAGATATGGGGTAGCCCTCTTTGCGGGGAGCCCCAGATTCGCATGGTTTTGTTAATTGCCCTCAAATCTTGTAATAGTCTCCAACCCCCTGAGCGCTTTTTTATAGCAAATATAGGGGTGTTCCATGGACTGTGGGAGGGGCGGATGTGTTGTAGAGACAGCTGTTCCTCTACAAGTTCTCTGAGGGCCTTAAGTTTCTCCCTTGATAGGGGCCACTGTGGGACCCAGACAGCTTCATCAGAGAGCCAGTCAAGGCAGGGAGTACTAAATTTAACAGTGGCCCCTAGAATTGGGGGTGATTTGGAGGGGGGTTATTTGGGTCTCCTTGGGTATTATTTTCTTCATAAGTAATATCCTCTATCTTAATGTGGTCTCTTTCTGGCTTCGTGGTGAGGACTACATCTAAGGCTTGTAAGATATCTCTTCCCAAGAGATTGGTGGCTACTTGAGCTACCAGGGGGCGTATAAGGCCGGTAACCCCATCTGGGTCTTCCCATTTATAGGCCTCTCTGGTGATGAATGTGTGAGAGGTACCCCCTATGCCTAAGAGCTTGGGCCCAGGGGTCAACTGCCAGTTCTGTGGGACCTCTTGTTGTCTCAGAATTGTCCGGTCCGCTCCAGTGTCAATAAGACACTTGAATGGTTTATCATCTATTTTAATGGTTAACTTTGGGTGGGAGCCTTCTGAGATGCTGGACACCCACAAGGCTTCTACAGGAGTAGTTTTCCCTCTTACTGTTGGGGCTGAGGGTTGCCCCGTTTGAAGTTTAAAGGCTCTAGTCGGTTACCATCCTTATCATATCGAGCTGTATAGAACCTCCTCCAGTGGAAACCCTTTCTGCAGCGGGGACAGGGAACCTTAGGGGGATTGGAATCTGTTATAGAAGGGGAGTTTAGTGGGCATTCGTCCTTTCAATGTCCTGCCTCTCCACATTTGAAGCAGATTCCTTCTGTTTTTACTGCTGTCACAAATGCCTGAGCTATGGATGTGACTTGGTGCGATGCAGTTCCTATTTCTCTGGTTGCCACAATCCACCTATCATGATGTTCTTCCCGGAGACCCTGGCAGGCTAGTCTAGACTCAGAAGTCATGCCTTCCCAAACAATGGTTTTAAGAAGAAGGTCTCTAGCTGTGGGATTGGAGATTTTTCTTTCTAAGCTCATTTTAGTTCTGAGGATAAAATCAGACAGGGATTCTCCAGGCTTCTGATGAAGGGAGAGTAGGGAGTGGGCAGGGTCTTGAGATCCTGAAGGTGGAGTAAGCCTATTCCAGGCTTGAATGGCACAGAGGCGGACCTGGTCATAGTAGCCTGCTGGCTGACTTGCCTGTTGTGCCCCAGTAGAGAAATCTTCCTGGCCAAAGAGTTCTTTAAAACCCCATGGAGTGTCATCTTCCCTTCCCTGGTTTTGCCTGACTTGTTGAAGACACTCATCACGATAATAAGCCTCCCATTCTAGAAACGTTGGACCTGGAAGAGCAGAACGGCAAATATCTCTCCAGTCTTGGGGGGTGTTTAAGTTGGCAATATGGCTCTGCAGGAGGGATTTTGTCCACGGTGCATGAATGTCGTCTTCCTTCACTGCTTGTCTGAGTTCTTTTAGGTCTGAGGCCTGGAGTGGATACCAATTAAGTGGCTTAGCTCGGGTGGGATTGATATTAACTGGAAATGCTCGGGTAGTTTGAGTTTTGAGTTCTGCATCAGATTCCTGAGTAGTATGGGAGGCGGGGTTAGTTTTTATGTGAGAGTCCCTGAGATTGCAGAGTTGTTGAGTAGTTGATGGTTGTTTGCAAGGGACTATGGAATTTGGCAGGGCTTTATCTGCAGATTCTGGAGGTCTCTCACTTTTGTGGGTAGGAGAAGGGGGAGGGGATTTATCTCTCTTCCGTTGGGAAGTAAGTGGGGAGGCAGGGGAAAGCTCCTTTGGTATTTTAATGGAGCCTTGCCTTTGGATGGGGGAGGGAGGGACAGGAGGAGCACATGGTTTCGTTTCCTCCAAGGCATAAGGGGGAAGGGGTGGGTAGATTGATTTTATCTCTCTTATTAACTGGGTAAGGGCTGTGAGGTCTGAAAAGGGGTGATTTTGGGGGCTCGTGTTTTTGGGTTCATTTAACTGAGGGGCCCCGGGAGCTGTGTTGTTGTTCTCAGTCTGTCCAATTTTAGTTGGTCCTATACATTGCCGAATTGCAGCTAAGATCGGCAAAAACTCACGAGGGGGTTTTTTATCTCTGTTTTTGATAAGGGAAGCTACTTTGCCCCATGAATCTGGACTGTAAATATTATCCTCTGCCATGTATGGTGCTATCTGAAGGACTTCCTCCCAAAACAAGGAGGCTTGCTTTTTGTCTATTCTTATCCCGTGGGTCTTTAGTAAAGAATATATTTGCCTGGCTTGGGGTGAACATTTATGTGAGGTGGAGTTTCCCATGATAGAAAAAGAGGAGAAACGCCTTGTCCAATGGGAACGTTCCCTCGGCCTATTGGCTTTGGGGGATTCCACAATGGTCCAAGAGCGCCAAGCCTTCCCGCAGATTTAAGAACTGGCAGCCGCCCTTATGGCTTTTAAATGGCTGCTGCGTCACCAGATTTCTTTTGTTTTAGAGAGAGTCTAGATAGAGTCTTTGCCAACGCCCATTGCGGGCTGTCGGGATTTAAGCAGAGGCCAGGGAAGCTTTGAACCAGCACCAGAGAGTGGCCCTGGCCAGGAGGTAGCAAAGGCTCCCTTGGCTTACTTAAATCCGCGCGATGGCTTCTGACTGAAACACAGGAGGAAAAAACAGATTTCTTGTTTCAAGAGTTCGGGGCTTACCCTTCCCGCGGTATCAGTAGCTGCGTGGTTGTGTGGCTTCCAAGGCCCCACGTTGGGCGCCAGATGTGGGGACCTGGTCCTGCAGATGTCCCATGGCGGTCTCCCGGCTGGTGGCAGGGCGTGAGTGGGGAGGGGGGGATTGCCTGCCCCGGCTGCTGGCGTCCACCGGCTAATCTTCTTCAGGTGTTGCCCTGCTACTCCGTGCTAAACTGGTCCAGGCTCGGGCCAGGCCGATAAGGAGCCAGTCTAGCTGACGGAAAGGCAGCCGGGCGCTCCAGGCAGGCTCCAGAGAGAGCCGGCAGTCACAAGCGGTACAGCTCTTTGTTTAGCCGGGGAATGCGGCTAGACAGCAGAAGAGCCTAGTGTTCGGCTCTGAAGTGTTACAGCTCTTAAGCCGGGGGTGCCGGCTAGGTAGGAGCCCAGCGGGCTCTAAAGGGTTGCGGCTCTCAAGCCGGGAAGTGGCGGCCAGGTAGCAGAGAAGGGCAGCGGTGGCGGCGGGTCAACGACGAAAGGAAGTTCACAGACACCTGGATGGTTCTCTTGTGTGTTTTACTTGTCAATTAGGCTCAATATATACAGTTTGGGGTGGGTGAAGGTTTTAGCAACAGGTAACCTCATTGGCTTGGTCTAGGTTTTGGGGATGCCTCATATGCATGTGAGGAGAGCCTGGGGCACCATTCCTACGTGACCCGATGGTCGTAGACCTCAACCTCTCTGAGGGAGGGGCTGTGAAGCGGTAAAGGGCAGAAGCTGAGAGCACCAGGGGGCCAGGAACAGAGCCAAACAGCCTACCGTCCCTCAAAGGGTCACCGGGGTTTGAAACTCGTTCAACCAGACACCTGGTTGTCTCTCAGCTCAGTGCCCTACATATGGTGCTCTTGGAATGAGTTCATGGGCTCCTGGCAAGGTTTATAAGCTGTGCCTGGGAAGGGATCACGGGCTTGCCATCTTGATTAGCAACTGCTAAGCATCCTGAGTAAACTGCTGTGAGAAGGAACCGGTTGTTCCTTGTTTTAACTCCTGCTGGTCAGGGTTGGCTTGGCTCAATGAAGGATATTTCTGGGGTATTCCATGGTAGGGTTCCTTTCCCCTTTTTGATTTATTTTCAAATTGACATATAATGGTTCGATGCACCCTTTCTACCATAACTTGGCCCTGTGGATTATATGAAATACCCATTTTATGTAGTATTTACAATTTTTCACAGAATTGGTGGAAACTGGAGCTTTTATAACCTGGGACATTGTCAGTCTTTATCTGTTTAGGCACACCCAAAACAGCAATTGTAGCAAGCATATGAGTGATTACATGCTTGCTTGTTTCTCCAGATTGTAATGTCACATACATGAAACCATTGTATGTATCCACACATACATGTATATATTTTCGATATCCAAATTCATTATAATGAGTAACATCCATTTGCCAGAGACTGTTTGTTATCAGTCCCTTTAAATTTATGCCCAAATGAGGACTGGTAAAAGTGTAACACATGATTGGCATTGCTTAACAATTTGTCTAGCTTGTCCTCTGGTAATTTTAAACATAATTTGTAAAGATTTAGAATCAAGGTAATGTAACTCATGAGCCTTTATGGCCTGATCCAAGTTAGATGGCAGATCTGACAAAGGCACTGCAGTTACACGAGTAGCTAGATCTGCCTTGTTTTTTTCCTCAGAGAGAGGACCTAGTAGCCCAGTGTGGGCTCTCAGGTGTCCTATAAAGAATTTAAACTTTCTCTTCAAAATTAATTGTTGGCACTGTAAAAAAAACTGGCTGCTTCTGAGGAATGCTTTATTTGTGCAGCAGTTTCTACCAGAGGGATAGCTTGAACTATATATGAGCTATCTGTATAAATATTAATGTGTGTGATTTGGAAAAGCTTAAAACACGGCAATAACAGCATGTAAATCAATGAAGTGAGCTGACAGAGATGATGTATCAAAGGAGATTACTTGATCTTGAAAGGCATAAGCAGCTTTTCCTGATGAGAAACCATCAGTGCAAACTAACAATGCTCTCTTGATAGGTGCATGTTCAGTCCGAGTTGGAAAAATGAATGCATGGTGATTACAAAAGTGAATCAATTTATCTGGTGGATAATGGTTATCTATCTGACCAGCAAATGAGACACATGCAATAGACCAGACTTCAGAACTCTGCATAAGCCAATCAACCTGATGCCTTCTATAGGGTTGTACTATTACATGAGGATCCTTTCCAAAACATTTTTGACTATTATCTCTGCCCAACATAATTATATCAGCTACAGCAACATAGTATGGATAAAGAACCTTCTTAGGGGATGAGGGAAGATGAACCCATAATATGGGTGCATTTTGCCAAAAAACTGCAGTAGGAGTTTGTTTAGTGTTAAAAATAAGGAAATATAAAGGCCTAGAATAATTAATATGAGTTACAAATTGGGATGAAATAGCACTTTTCACCTTTGGTAAGGATTTTCTACCCTCCTCTGTTAGAGCCCTATCAGACTTATGGTGAGGATCTCCTTTGAGAATCTCAAACAGAGGCTTCAATTCTCCTGTCATGAGTTTCAATTATGGTCTTAGCCAATTAATGTCTCCCAATAATTTTTGAAAATCATTAAGTGTCTTAAGGGAATCAGTCCTCAAGGTGACCTTACTATTAATAATATGTGGACCTTTAATCTGAAATCCTAAAGAAGAATATGGATCTTGTAATTGTACCTTTGCTGGTGCTATTGGTAATCCTGCAGTCTGTAAAGCTGTTCTAAGATCATCAAAGCACTGGAGTCCATGTTTTCCATCTTTTCCTGCTATTAAAATATCATCCATGAAATGAATTATATAGATTTGCTTCCTCATGGTTCTAACACCCTCTATAGTGGAAGCCACAAACTTTTGGCACAAGGTTGGACTCTTAGCCATACCCGGAGGCAAGACTTTCCAGTGATATCTCTTCATAGGTTCTCTAAAATTTATAGTGGGAACACTGAAAGCAAAGTGTTTTCTGTCCTTAGCATGCAATGGGATGGGAAAAAAAAGTCTTTTAAATTTATAACTATTTTATAATAACCTAAATATATGGCCACCGGTGTGGGCAGTTCAGGTTGTAAGGCTCCCATCCTAATCATGGTCATTTTAACAGCCCTTAAGTCTTACAACAATCTCCACTTTCCTGACTTTTTCCTAATGAGAAATATTGGTGTATATAAGGGTATTCTAGGGAGAGTTACTCTCCTCTAAATGTCCTGCCTATAATTGCTCCTGCACTAGCAAAAGAGCAGTTTGAAATTTTTGGTGGTTAGGGACTAATGATCCACCCAGATGAGCGAGTCCCCCTTCCAGGTAATGGGGTCTGCACAATGCCCTAGGGGTTCAGCTTTATTTGTAGCCCCCCATTCAAAAAACCCCAAGCCTCCTTCCAGTGTTACCATGGACCTCAACAGGATGAATAATCCCTTCTTCATGTTTTCTTCATTCTTTCCCTGGGGAACATCCAGAGTTTACCATTTGAGCCATGATTACTTCATCAGGGCTGCAAATAATCCATCTCAACTGGGATAAAAGACCTCTGCACCAGAGATTAATGGGGAGGCCCAGGATGACATAGGGTTGTATATTCCCTGTATTACCTTCTTTATCTTTCCACATCAGCAATTAAGAGCATTGTTGTGGATTTTGACTTTGGCCAATACCTCTTAGATTGGTTAAGATTGGGGTCAGAGGCCAAGTTGCAGGCCAATCACTTTGTTTTAGAATACTCGCATCAGCTCCTATGTCAACCAAGCCTTAGAATTCCTTTCCATCCAGCCATAGTGTCATCATAGGTTTTTGTTTAACTGTAGGCTGTACCCAATATGCATCAGAGGAACCAAAGCCTTGATCCCCTCTCTTAGGATGCTTATATTTGTGATTAGTAGGGACGAATGAATGTAACAATAATTAAACTATCCTCCTCTCTGTAGGAATGCTGACTATATTCTGAATTGCCTGTGCTATTAACTTAATCTCACCTTGATACTCATTGTCTATGACTCCAGGAAAAAAAATGTAGTCCGTGAATTTTAGCACTACTTCTTCCCACTTTCAGGTCAAACACATTTGGATAGAGCAGTCCATACAAACCAGTGGGTAAGGCCTGATGTCCCATTTTTGGGGTTAATACTGTGTGGGTGGCAGAACTGAAGTCTAGTCCTGCATTTCTGGTGTGGCTCAACTAAGTTCTGAAAGGGGTTGTTGCTTGCTGGTATAAAACTGACTGCTCCATAAGCCTGTTTTGGCTTGTGTTGGTTCGGGGACTGGAACTGGCCTCTGTTCCCATTTCCCTGATTCTGAGAAAGGGTGTTTCCTTTTGGACCTACATTCACTAGCCCAATGCCTTCCACATTTGCAAAGTGGGCTTATCTCAGGCTGTTTTCTGGGCTGTCTCTGGGTTAACTGATTTTCTGCAGAATCTCTTGAAAGTGTCTATGCTTGCCACATTTAAAACAGGCCTTTTGATTTCTACTAGCCCCAAAAACCTTTACTGATTGTCCTTGCATGGCAACCATCATAGCTAATCCCTGTTGGTAGGAGAGACCTATTTCAGAACAGGGTCTGATATACCCAATAAAGTCTGTCATTTTCCTATAGGATCTAATGGTCACTTGGCAGGTAGGATTGGCATTTTCGTATGCAAGTTGGTTCACATAATCTACTCCTGCTTCTACATTACCAAAAATCCTCCCTGCTTTTGTCATTAATTGATCAGCACAACCTGGCTCTGACAAATCGTCATCAACCTTTGGTTGTATTTTAGATTCTAATTTGGGATAAATATGTTTCTTTTTATTTTGAATATGAAAGATAGCATTTAAGGAATGAAGCAAAAGCAGACAATTAACACCCATGAGGAGTAAACAGCAAAATAAAAACAGAGATTTGAGTTCAGGCTGACTTATTTCTTGCTTCATTTTCATTATCATGACTTACCTTCCTCAACACGGCGGATTCTCAATGATCACCCTTGTTTCACATCTGAATTTTCGGCAGATCCTTCTTCCAGTAATGTCACTCACTGGGTCTCTCATTCTCATTGCCACACTTCGGGCACCAAAGTTTCAGGTACCTCTCTGCCAAATGTTGGAACCCACACTGCCAAAAGCATGGGGGCCAAAATTGTTAGAGCCCACACTGCCCCAAGCATATGGGGCTAAATTGTCCTGGCTCATATTGCTGCTCCAGTCCATGGGTCAGGGTTCAGTGAGAGAGAGAGAGAGAGAGAGAGAGAGAGAGAGAGAGAGAGAGAGAGAGAGAGCGAGAGAGAGAGCGAGAGAGAGAGAGAGAGAGAGAGAGAGAGAGAGAGAGAGAGAGAGAGGACAGTTTGATTCAGTCCCGTTTATTCTGAAGTCTCTCCTCTTCTCACTTTCCAAGTCCCTTGTTCCTAGTCCAAGTCCCAAGTCTAGTTCCTAGTCCCTAGTGCCTCCAAGTTCCACGTTTCCAGTTCCTTCTTCTGTCTGCCTCTCAACTTTTATAAGTATCACTTCTTAAGTCATGCCTTTAAGTCACACCTTTAAGTCACACACCCAAGGGAATATCCTGGGTATATAAAACAAGATGTTATCAGAATGTGCTCAGCTGTTGTAGGCTGTTGAAAACAAGTCTCTTGTCAGGGTATATGGCTCAAGATGGCTGCAAGGATGATAGCCGCCATCTGTTGGCTCCCCACGTCAGATTACTGTGGATATTTTAATTTTTAAATTTTTGTTTTATTTGTTTTCTTTGACCTATCATATGAATGAAATTTAAATTAGCTGCTCCCTTAACTCCCAAGAATTGACCTTAAGCTCTAGATCCTCCTGCATCCCGCTCACAGGTACTGGAATTAGAGGTCTCTGCCATCATGCACAACTCCTGCATGGCTGAGATGGAACCCAAATGAACCATAACAACAGCTCGATATTTTATGATTAATTCAGAAAGTCTTTGCCGTTCAACTAGCTGTGGAAAATAAAGAGCCCCAAGTCCCTATAATAATATAAGAACAAGAATGTAAAAAAGAATGGGTCTTTACATACTAGATATCAAGGCTTGTCATAAAGCTCCAGTACTCAGGCTGGTGGACAAGAATAAAGACATGTAAAATATGATGTAATAGAAGTGAAAATACTGTAACAGAGCTATATATAAAATAAATCTTTATAATAAGAAGGGTTATAATTCTCAGGCTTATGCCATTAAAAGAAAGGCTGAGATTATACTTGCTATTTTTCTATATCCTAGGGTAAGCAGGTTCCTATAAAAATAATTTACTGTGAAATCACATTACCGTAACACATTTCTTTCTTAAAGAGTAGACAATAATCTGTGGTATCAAATTTATCACGGAAGATACATCCAAGTGTCAAACTGTCAACAGTACAAATCATTCTTCTGGGCTGGTTTTGTTCACATTTACGTTATGTATCGGTTTGTTTGTTTGTTAGCAATGCTAGGAATTAAACTTAGGGCCTTGTATGTATGGCAAAATTTTCTCCAAAGTTGCATATTCAACCCTTTGTTCTTAGTGACTTTAAAGTGTGGTTTTTAAAAAAGAAAACTTATATAGGTGCTGATAAGATGGCTCTGTTAGTAAACTGTTTGCCATGCATGAGCCTGAGGACCTAAGTTCAGATCCACAAAACCCACATGAAAAGTCCAGGTATGAAGATCTGCAGATTTAATGCTCACACTGCACTAGGGTCTTAGTAGATATCTGAATAGTATTGGCCAACCTAGGCAATTAGTGAGCTCTAAGTTCAGAGTAATCAGCCCTTAATAATTCTGCAGCACTAAGGTCTGTCAGATGATCCTGGGCCAGAAGGCAGAAGAACAGTTGCTCCAACGTTCTGAAGTAGAGCATGTGTCCAGGTGTTCAGAGGTCTCTATAAATTGGCTAAGTTTTAGAAACTATGATTTGTGCTTCCCACAATTATAGTTAACTCAGTCATTCTGGATTTCTGATGGGGTTGAAAACATATAGCTATTGACCTTAAGAGAAAAGATTTGAGTGGATGGTCGTCAGCTGACATTCATCCTAAAGCCAGGTTCAGAACTAAATGTTTTAGTTAGAATAGATGACAGAGGAGCTGGTTCGTCAACAAAAGGATGGACTGGGTATGAGGACTATCCTGAACCTCACTGGTACAAATTGGCATAATTATGCTCTAATTGTATTTTGAGAGAAAAGTTTCATTTTAACAGGAAGGGTGATGTGTAGGAGAAGCCAAGTTAGGAGGAGTACTGAGAGGAAGAAAAGGAGTAAGAAGAGGAGAAGAGGAAGGAGAGGAGCAGCTAGGTGATGAAAGAGAGAAAGAGGGGGGAGACAGGGAGGCAGATATTCATGTATCTCCACCAGTCAAAGATAGTTGTTATATCTAGGGTTGGTCAGTGGATTACACCTGACCTTTTTGGTTCAGGATTGTTTTGGTTATCCTAAGTTTATTATTTTTTTCCATATGAGGTTGAGAATTGTTCTTTCAAGGTCTGTAAAAAAATTGTTGGAATTTTATGGGGATTACACTGAATCTGTAGATTTCTTTTGGTAAGATAGCCATTTTCACTATGTTAATTGTACCTATCCATGAGCATGAAAGATCCTTCAATCTTCTTATGTTTTCTTCAATTTCTTTTTTCAGAGACTTGGAGTTCTTGTCTTTTACTTGCTTGGTTAGAGTTTTACCAAGATATTTTATATTATTTGTGGCTATTCTGAAGGGTATTATTTCCCTGATTTCTTTCTTTGCCAGATTATCATTTATATAAAGGAAGGCTACTAATTTCATTGAACAAATTGTGTGTCTACCCACAGTGTTGGTCTTTGTCACCTGCAGTTCTCTGGTAGAATTTTGGGGGTCATTTGTGTATCCTATCATATCATCTGTGAACAGCAATACTTTGACTTCCTGTACAAATTGTATCCCCTTGATCTCTTCTAGTTGTCTTATTGTTCTGGCTATAATTCAAGTACTATATTGAATAGATTGGGAGAGAGTAGACAGCCTTGTCTTGTCCAGGATTTTACTAGAATTGCTTTAAGTTTCTGTCCATTTAGATTGGCTTTGGCTATTGGGTTGCTCTGTGTACTGCTTTGATTTTGTTCAGATGTGTGCCTTGTATCCATAATTTTCTAATACCTTTAACATGAATGGGGTGTTCCCTGTCTACACTTCCTTACAGCTTAGGATGTTCATATTATTAGTAGAAACTTTGAGAATCCAGGCAGAAATTGCATTATTTGTGCACAGGTTGGATAGCTATGCCAAACAAGACTAACTCTTCAGTTTTGGGTTCAGCTACTCAGATCTGTGTGTAGATGAAACCACACCATTATGGGTAATTGGACTCAAGGCTATACTTGATTTTCTGGACCAGCTTTTATTTTATGGACTTCTAAGCAGAGAGGACAGCCTTGGTGAAATATGGAATCTTCCAAAAGCATTTCAAGTCAGGAAGAATTTAGGAACCCATCCTGTTTGTTTAGAAAGGGGAGAAATGAAACCTTTTTGAGGAGATGTAGAAAGTCTCTTGTGCCAGGCACTAGAGGGGTTGTGTCAGACAGAGAAGGCCAAAGAGCCAGGAGCAAACCCTCTTGAACAAAATGAAAGCATTTCATATTAATTTGTTAAGTGGAGACATATTAAGTAATTCCTTGTGACCAGTAACATCCACAATACCACTCGGCTTCTATTCATTCTCATAATCTAGAATAGACATAAGTTTGGAATGTCCATTGCAGGCTGGGAGCAATATTAAAGTACATATACCAGTCTCATAGCATTCTTTCTGTAATCTCAAATCTATCATCAGCTACTTAGGGGTTGGTATGAAGGGTGAATTTTCCACTATGACTGATTATCAGCATAAAGACACATAACATGAGTTGTGGGCTCTGGAAACATAAATCAGTGTAGTATGAATTCCTTGTGTCATAAGAATATTTTTTTAGCCACTTGGGTTAAAAGTGGAAGTCTCTCTTACTTAGAGTAGCTTAGGACTTATTTGTCCCAATGCATAAGGAATTGAGTTGACCATGCATGAAATAATGCTGAAAGGTATGAGGTAATATTATTCAAAAAAGTATATAAAATTTAACCTTTGGCAGAAAAGAAATGTATATTCCTTTTGGTCAAAGACATTGGTCACATTAAACCTTGTACATGTGTGTAACCTCTAAGGCTACATTGATTTTTTTTTTATTTTCTGTCATGTAATGCATGCCATCTGCAGCCTTCCCAACTCACTTTTCTTAGTCATTCCTTCACCTTCCTTCTTCCTCTCATCCACTGCTCCTTTGTTTCCTTTCCAAAAGAGAAGTATTCCTTGGCATATCAACTAAACATGCCAAAAAAATAGAGCAAGAGTAAACATAAACTATCATATCAAGGCTGGATGAGGCAATCAATTAGGAACAAAACTGTCCCATAAACAGAAAAAACTGTCAGAATCATCCCCACTCCCACTGTGAGTAGTCCAAGAATAACAAGTTAAACAACCACAGCATGTATGCAGAGGGCCTACTGAAGACCCACAGGAGATCTGTGGTTCTATCTTGAACCCTTATGAACCTTGCTTAGTTAATGCTGTGGGCCGTCCTCTTCTGGTGTCCTTGACCCTCTGGTTCCTACAATACTTCCTCATCATCTACTCAATTTCCTGATCTCTACTAAATGCTTGGCTGTGGATCTCTGTATATGCTACCATCAGCTGCTATAGAAATGTCGCTGATGCTTAGGTAAGACAGTGATCTTGATATTTGGTATAGCCTGAAAGCACAATAGGGTACTAGCTCATCTTGGTGGTTCTACTTGGGCCATTTGCTTTCATTCCAATGACACAGCTGGAGCATAGTTGCACAGAACAATTTTTGAAACCCTTAGTCAAGGTGATTCTTTGAAAGGTCATGTTTGTACAGCAGTTGGTACAGTGAGCATGTGTAAGATTGAAGATATGTATGAAGATACCATTTTACTGACAGAGAAACTTGATTTGGTATAGCCAAATATCAACAATTATTTCAATGACTTTTGTTGCCAAAGTCCCCTTTGGTTCTAACTTAGCATTTTGTGCCAATAAAATTTTAGATCCTGACCATCTATACAGTGTTGGACATAGGGTCCTTCTCATGTGTTCTTGGGCCTGAATGTAGACTAATCATGGGTTGTCCACTGCCCCAAGCTCTAAGCTACAATTGGATGCTCAGTACCAACTGTAAATTACAAAGTGCCTGCCCAGTGAATCCAATAGAAGGTGCTGTTTTAGGGCATGAAAAACTGCTTCACTAATTGCCAGAGTTCCTTTGTAGCTGTTCTGTAACTTAGCATCCAGTTTTTTGAATCTTTGGACACCTGAACTTGTGACAAGTCGGTCTAATGAGACCATGAGGTGCAAAGTCCCTCATGTCTTTGCTAGTCAAATGCTTCCCCCATTGTGGGACACTGAAGGGGCTCTCCAGGACATGTAGTCTGGGAACTCAGCAACTGCTTGCCCCTTTGGGGTAGAATGTAAATATTTGGATGGCAGATAATGTAAGGAATCTCAGGCCAAGGAGGCTGAGAAACCGGAGGTCTATGGTCAGAGGTTAAAGTCCGAGTTGAGGCTCGCTGGCCTTTTTTCACATGTCTGATCATTTTCAGTCTTTAACAAAATTGACAGCAGAAATGGGAAATAAGCTACCATTGCTTGAAGAGACAGTGAATGTACTTGCCAATGGTAAATTACAGAAAAAAAGCAGTTAAGCAGGACCATTTGAGAGAAGATTTCTCTCCCGACAACTGTGGACACATCTGGGAGGCAAAGGGCAGAGAACTAGAATGACCATTGTTCTATAGAATCAAGTAAAGCTCCAGAGTGTCTGCTTGGACTTGCATGGGCCTGTCTCAAGGTGTCTCACCTGGAAGCTGTGCTTGCAGTAGCAGGGCAATCATCCAAGCATTCTGAATGTGGAGGGACACTGAGGACCCTTTACCTTAGAATCCAGAGTGCTACCTGGTCTGGTGCCACTGTCAGTGGCCATGACAAAGAATTGTTAAAGAAGCATCATGATTGGAAAGGGCAAAGGATGCTGAAAAGACTGAGCTCTCAAGTCCTTCTTGCTCCAGTATATTACCCTCTAACTGGAGGCCATCAGTGTTGCAGAGATGTCTATTGGAGCCTCGTAACTGAATGGAAAATGCTGATCCAGAACCCTGCTCCTCAGAGACTGTGTGGAGTAGACAATCACTTTGGTATTGTGCTATTGAAAGAAGAAGTGATAGAATTTGAATAGAACATAAAATGTATGGAATGATATTACAGATATTATTCTGTATTGTAAAGATGTCATATCCTAGAAAAATTTATGACAAATCTTAGTCTTTCTGGATGCTGAAAGACTAAATAATATATATTGCTGATCCAGAACCCTGCTCCTCAGAGACTGTGTGGAGTAGACAATCACTTTGGTATTGTGCTATTGAAAGAAGAAGTGATAGAATTTGAATAGAACATAAAATATATGGAATGATATTACAGATATTATTCTGTATTGTAAAGATAACATATCCTAGAAAAATTTATGACAAATCTTAGTCTTTCTGGGTGCCGAAAGACTAAATAATATATATTGCAATATTGTTATTGTGCAAATTATATACTATTATAGGTATTGTTTAGAAAATAAAGACAAAATATTATTTTACTTGGAGTATAGATGCAAGTTGATACTTTTATCTGTGCTTGACTAACTGTATAGATTCAGAACACAGATGCAGTCGGACTCTTGAATGTAGCACCTTAAGTAATTGCTTTGCCTGTCACAGTGTACTTGTTGAGTTCTTATAATATTTATGTATTTGGATTGTGTTTGGAAGAGCACATAATTCTCCTGAAGGCACAATAGGCTACTGGCTCATCTTGGTGGTTCTACTTGGGCCATTTGCTTTCATTCCAATGACACAGCTGGAGCATAGTTGCACAGAATAATTTTTGAAACCCTTAGTCAAGGTGATTCTTTGAAAGGTCATGTTTGTAGAGCAGTTAGTACAGAGAGCATGTGTAAGATTGAAGATATGTATGAAGATACCGTTTTACTGACAGAGAAACTTGATTTGGTATTCACACACCTTGTCAGTATATTTAAGCAGAATTTTGATCTTGTTGGTTGAAAGGGCTTTGTTTGTTTCTCTGTTTTATTTGATTTATTTTGTGAATAATTTCTGTTTCCCTCTGGCTACACAGCCAATAAGCCTTGTATAGTTTAGAAGCACATAAGCAGTTTTCTATTATCTAATTATAATACTGTGCAATTCCTTTAGTGCTGTGCAACATTCTTTCTCCTTGTATTTTCCAAATGTTAATCATTCACTTTCTTTTTTAATACCAATATATGCAAATAATTTTCATTTAAAGGAATCTATCTGCTTCCAGGAAATCCATTATTTTTCTTCAAACTGTGGTAAATTCTGTTCTTGACTATTTATGTATTCACAGTCCTTATCCTCATGCTAGTAAGTATCATAATTTTGGTTGGCTTATCTGAATTTCTAGTTGGTCTTTTACAGTCTTTGAAGAGACTGATTTTACAAACCAAAAATAATCCTTCTAGGCATGAAGAACTTGCTGCAGTGTTAATGGACAGAAAATTATTAGTATCAATTCAGATAATATATACCTTTTGAGAATTAACTTGGCAATTCTAATGTCAACACTAAATGGGTTTATCAATTTCAGTTATAGTGACTATGTTTACCTCACATAATCTATCAAGGTAAACAGAGTAGGAGTTATATTTACATGTATGACATTATTTGACTTATGATTGGCTAAGATTTCTGTGAATTATTTTCCACACTTGTGAATATCTCCTAAATAATATCATTAATACAAACATTATAAAGTTGTTCAGATTAAATAACTTTTTTTCATAGTATATTTAAAAATTAAAACAACTAAATAATTGTAGCATTTACTTCAGTGATTAATATTATTTTCTCAAGCTTTCCAAAGTTATTCTTTTTCTTAGTCAGACTACAAAGAAATCAGATTCATTACAGCACTTTCATGCATACGCTTTTATTCATATACATATTCACATACATATGGTTTTTTTGATTATATTGCATGTTTTTAAAAGAGTTTTTTACTGTTGTCTTGTTGATTACCAAGTTCATTCCTTTGCATAAATAAACAATTGGATGCACTGGAAAGACAGAGAAGACCATGCCTTGTCAACAACCACATTAGTAACCTTATTAATTTAGGATGGGAGAAGCCTGAGACTGGAAGTCAGTTAAACAAAGTCTGGTTCGGATATTCAGTAAGCCCCTGGATTTCTTTTTTTTCCAATACTGGACCTGTCTAGAAGATGATCACCCAGGTGCCTTCCTGTCATTTTTCTTGTCAGGGAGTTCTGAAAACAAGAATACACCGTCTCTGGGAGCCTTTAAATAGCAACAGGAATTTTATTTAGGCGAGATAGAAGTTATGACTTGTACTAGTACAGTTATAACCACTGTGAATACAGAATTAGTCACGAACAGAATTTACCCAACGTTGTAGGAAAAGAAAGGATTTCCTGGGAGCAGATGCCTCTAAAATTAGAATTATTGGAATATATTTGGGTCCAAAATAGAAAGTGGGCAATTAAGAATTTTGAAATTCCAAAAAGAAACAATGCAGCAAAGCACTAAGGTAATGGCACAGAGTAATAATTAGATGAAAGTAAAGTGCCCCTGTGCGTCTGAATGATGCCAGGCTTATTGGCTGTGTGGCCAAACGGAAACAGAAATCATTCCCAAAATAAAATAAAGTACACAAACAAACAAACAAGCAAACAAATGCTGTTCAACCAGCAAGATCAAAAATCTGCATAAAACACTGGCAGGATGTGTAACAACCAAATCAAGTTTCGGTTAGTAAAATGGTATCTTCATATATATCCTCAATTTTACACTTTCTCAGTGTATTAACAGCTCTACAGCCGGACATTTGAAAGAATCAACTTGACTAAGGGTTTCAAAAATCATTCTGTGCAACTATGTTCCAGCTGTGCCATTGGAATGAAAGTGAATGGCCCATGCGGAGCCACTGATATGAGCCATTAGCCTATTGTGCCTTCAGGAGAATTATATGATCTTTCAAAAGCAACCCAAATATATAAATAATATAGAGACGCAACATGTAAACTATGAGAGGAAATGAAATTGTTTAAGTCCATATGTGCTATATTCACAAGTACAACAGCATCTGTGTTCTCAATCGATGCACTTAGTCACACACAGATGAGAGTATTTGGAATGCAACTGGCAACTGTACCATATGGAGACTATTGTTTTTTTCTTATTCTCCAAACAATACTTAAAATATTTATTGTACAATAATTATATTGTAGTGGGTATTTTTAGTCATTTAAAGATGCCTTTCAGCATCCAGGATGACTCACAATTGTCATAAATTTATCTAGGATAAGTCATGTTTAAAATACAGAATAATATCTGTAATATCATTCCATGTATTCCATACACTGTATTCAAATTTTATCACTTGTTCTTCAATAGCACAATGTCCAAGTGATTGTTTAGCCCCCAAAGTTTCTGAGGTGCAAGGTTCTAAATCAGCCTTTCTCATTCAGTTAACAAAGCTCCAACAGACATTCTTACAACACAGATGGCCTCCCATTAGTGGGTGCTATCCTGGTGCAAGCAGGACGTGAGAGCACAGTCTTCTCAGCACACCTTTCACTTTCCAATTATGATGCTCCTTTAACAATTCTTAAATAGATTAAGTCGGACCACTGGTCCCAAGAGAGTTTAACACATTTGAAAGCTGCCAAACCATGGCAGATAAGTAAGTCTTCTCACAAAGACAACCAAAGGTATTTCCAACTCCCACAAAGTTCCCTATGTAATCTGCTTTCAGTAAAGTGAGCTTGAGACCTGAGCTTGCTGACCAAGGTGATTTCAGACCTTGCCCATCAGATCAGGAAGAAAATCAAAGTCCTTCATCATTAAAAAATGGGCTTAAATCATCTCTTACAGTCCAAAGAGGATTAAATGCAATTGTAGTTCCACAAGGGAGCCTCACAATACTAACACATCCCCAAGCAAGAAAAACATTTTCTACAAGTACATCAGGAGCTCAAGGATGCTTTCCATTTCCAGATGAGTTTCTTGAGTGTTCCGCACATACACAAGATGTGGGAGAAACCCCTGAATCCACCCAAATTATTATTGTGCCTTCTGCACACACACAAACTAATCTATTACATTCACCATTTTTACCAGGGTTCTGGGCCATTCCCAATATGTCATGGGTCACTAGTATAGACCCCCTCTAGAGAAGATGGTCAAAGACAAATCTGCTCTCCCACAGGAAAAAAAATTATTTTCCTTGTATGAAAAGGGACCCTGAAAATTTAGATTCTAGCAAAACAACACTGAAAGATCCTCCTTCTAAACAACCAGTCTTCCAAATATTCATATCTGACAGAGAATTATTCAAATGTCCCCTACCATCCAAAAGGACCCTCCTGATTGTCATCAGGACCAAAAGATCCAAGGTTGTGCCAAAACCATGCCAGTGAGCCATGCAAGCTCCATACTTGTACAGTGTGCTCAGAAGATACAACATTCCCTGCCTACCCAGGAGACTCTAAAGCATTCAGCTTTGATAGGAGAGGCTCCTAAATTTACAACAAATACATCAGAGAAGCTAAGATTTTCCAAACCTGTACCAAGTTCTTCAAGTACTACCCTAACTCAGAAAGGGTCTGTTAGACAGAATACATATACAAAAAAATTTCTAGACACTATCCCATTTTTGAAATGGCTCTTGGATGTTGCACATCTACAACAGATGTTCTAAGACATATTTCATCTGTAGAAAAGGCTATGAATCCATTTGCATGTGAACAAGGGCCTATGGGATATCATATTCATACACAAGATTCTGTAGTGTCTTGTAGATCTAAAGAAGGAGATACATTAAATTCTGCCTGTGCACAAGAATCCATAGGATCTCCCCAAACTTCTGAAAAGGGGCTGGGAAATTCCCTATTCCTTCAAGAGTATCAGCTATCTTCTCCATCTACACAAGATAGTATAGACTCTTTCCAATCTGCATAGAGGACAGTTGGTTCTTCTTCATGCACACTAGTGTGTCCAGAACATATTCCTAATACTCCCAAGGCTATGGATTTAGCCTTATCTTCCAAAGCATCCTTGGAATCTGTTTTGCCCATCAAGTTGGCTATGAAACATGACATTCTACACAAAAGATTTTATGCTCTTTTCCAGCTAACAAAAGTTCCCTTCCAACTTCCAAAGTACACAAGAAGGAGGTCTAGAAACTTCCATGTCTGCCCATGAGGCACTTAGACCTCTCTCATGTGTCCATAATGCACCAAGAGAGACCGCATCTACACAGGTAGCTCTAGTATTTTCCCCTCAGTCTGAAGTTACAGTCAATTCTTGCACAGGTACACAAAACACATTAAGAATTTCTTCATCTCAACAAAATGCCTTAGGATCTACCATATCTGACCATGGTGCTTTATAATTACCTGCATCTATCCAAAAGATTTTCTTTTACATGCCTTCTCTGGGAAGAATTGTAGGCATTCTCTTTCTACCAAAGTGGTCCCCAGGCAACCAGCTTGCAGAGGAAAAAAACAAGTTAACATTGATTTTTCTGAGAAAGGAGGCTTAAATTTTCCTGTCTGATGAAGATAGTTTGAACCTCCAGCATTCTGCAAAATGGGGTCTTGCATAGTCTACTACTGCCAAAGAATCATCAGAAGCTACATCTACTCCTCAGATCTGTCCCACATCATTTATATCTGTCTCAAAATCCTTGGAATGTTCCACAAATGACCAAGAAAGTGTGGTAAGCCGCCAATCTACCCAGGGTCATGCTGGACAATCCATATTTTCCCAAAAGTCTCTGGCTTTCTCTGTCTATCAAAAATGCTTTAGTATTTTCACCATCTGCTCCAGGGCTTCAATGAATTTCTTCATCTCTACCAAAAGTTTCAGAATATGTTTTCCATGTTCAAAGTTATTTCTAACACTGCAAAATAGAATTCAGAAGTACACAACATTTTCTATATTTCCAAGGGACTAAGAGATATTGTACAAACAAAATGTCTAGAGTGTGTGTCATTATCTCAAATGTGTGAGAAAGCTTCTGTGACTTCTATAGCATCTAAAAATCCTTCTACACAAGGGTCACTTGGGCCTTTGGTATCTGACCAACAATAAAGACAAAACACCAATCAAAATGACTACCTGAGACAGGCTATATAAACTCAAGGGACTTGAGGGTCTTCACCATGTAAGAAGGAAGCTTAAGATCTACTAGACAAGCATATAGGAAGGCTCAAATATTGCCAACTAATCAAGGGGCTGAAAAAACATTTTCTGTCTTCTAGAGGGGCTATGGGATGGCCCAAATATGAAACTTGGACTCTAGAAATTTTGCCATCTAAACAAGGATCTTCTTGTTCTACTAAGGGAACTAAAAACAATTGTTATCTTCCCAAGGGAGTGTGAAAAATTTATCATATGAACCATGTGCTTATAAACCTCCCCAAACAATACCAGGGACTCTAACAAATGTGAGAAGTAAGCAAGTGGCTCTAGAAAATTTTATGTCTGTCCCAGGGACTGTGGTTTCTTTGACATCTACCTTAGAGTTTCCAGAGAATTCAACATCTTTCCAAAAGAAGCTAGAGCACCATGGTAGAATCTCAGAATTTCTTGCCATCTCTTCAAGTGACTACAGGCACTTTGCCATCTCCTTCAGAGCCTACAGAACATTTGCTAAATGATCAAAAATCTGGGAAATTTTCTTTACGAGTTTCAAGTAAACTAGCACATTGGCTGTCTACCAAGCTTTGCATATTTGCTCAGGCAACACTGGACCTGTCACCATATACTCAAGAATCTCACCAGCAGTCATCATCTTCCCAAAGGATTATTGGAACATCCGAGTCTGCCCACTGTACTCATAATGATTTCTCTTTTGTCTCAGGTTCTTTGGGAATGTCTCCATGTGTTCCAAGGACTACAGAAACTTTGTCACATACCCCAAAGCCTTTGGTCCATTCCTCACAAACACAAGCAAGTCCAACCCCTTCAGCATCTTTGACAAGAGCTGTGTCCAATTCCCTATATTCACAAGCAGCTCTTGAGCTAAACACCTCTGCACAAATTACTTCCTTACCTTCACCATTTACTCAGGTGACTGCAAAAGCTTCCCTTTATGGAGAAAAAACTTTGGGAAACCACATAGCTGCCCGGGGACATGAAGGAGCTTTGCTTCCTAGCTCAGGGACTCTAGGATATAATTAAAGTGTCAAGCACCAACATGCAACTTTTCCATCTGCCCAAGTGCATCTGAGAATTCTTTATCTGCTGAAAAAAACTGTAAGATTTTTGCCATCTGCACAAATAGTTAGGGGAACTTCCCTATCTGCCCAAGGGTCTCTGAAAGTGTCCACATTCAAACAAGAACATATAAACGCTGTATCATCTATCCTAATGTAGTTGAAACCTGCAACTTTTCTCAGAGTTCTCTTACATATTCCTCATCTACTCAACATATTGTACAATACTCACCATGTTCCCCACAGACTCCTGGACTTTCTCCAAGATATCTACTAGATATGCTATCTTCTCAAAAGCCCAAGAAAATTTCCAGGACAACAGAGGGATCTTTGCCTGAAGAACACAGAATACCTCGGGCCATTTGCCTTTTGTAGTGGAGAATGTGGCATATTTTCAACCTGCCCCACAGACTCTAGAAACATTGTCCCATAACCTCTAGAACCTGGTAGTCATTCATCTTCTACATTCATATTCATCATCAGGAGGTGCAGAAACATCTGGATTCAGTGAAGGGTATTGAGCACCCTTGCAATCATCCTACCAGCTTTGGAAACTTTAAATCTCAGCCCAGGCAATAATTATTACATCACAATGTTCTGAAGTTTCTTATAGTCCTCTGGGTCTTTCTTTAAAAGTACAGGGAACTCAATCATCTTCAGGTTCTGCTCATCAAGCTGTGGGTCCATGTTTATCTTCACAAAGGACAGTATGTCAGTCCACATGTACACAAAACTCTGCCCAATATTCTAAATCTCCATAAAGGCTTTCAAGTCCTTTTTCACATATACAACATATAGGAACACAGTCCACTTCTACATAGTTCACTGTATCAGACTCACCATCTACTCAAGTATGTCAGGGACATAGCAACCCTGATCAAAAGATGGCAAGAACATTGAAATATGATCAAAGATCTCTGATGATTTCTGCAACTGCACAAGGGTGTATACAGCCTTTGCCATCTCCCCAGGGGCCTCTAGTATATTCACCATCTGCACCAGGTGTGCAAAAAATTCAACAGCTACCCCAGGACATGTGATATCTGGTGGCTCACTTCTATAACTTTTAATATCTGCTCAGCTTATTCCCTTTCTTACTTCTCTAAGGCTTTCAGATTCTTCCCTTTCTGTAGAAGGGAATTTTGTTCTCTCTAAATGTACATAGGGTACTCTATGACCTTAAACTTCATGCTGCAGACCAAAAGAGTCTTTGAATTTCACTCAGTGAGTCCAAGAAATAGATCAATCTGCTTCAGAATCTTCAGGATCTATGCATTCTTCCAAATATCCTATGATAATTTCTTTATCTGGACAAGAAACACTAGGATCTGTATCATCTTCCCCAGGGCTTTTGACAATTTCTCTATGTGTTCAAGTAAATCCTGAACATATGATATCTGTTGAAGAACCTGAAGGCCCTTGCCTGTCTTTACAGGAGAATCTGGAATGTTATACCTGTACACATAAAAACCAGGAATAACCAATGCTTCACAAGGATATTAAAAATTATCACCATCTTCCATAGTGAGTCTAGGATCTTCTCCATCTGTACAATTCGATTTGAGAGTGTCACTCCCTGACTTATTGACATTGAAACCTTTCCTGTATGCCCATTGTGTTCTAGGGACATTGACATCTGACCAAGGGCCTCCAGAAATGTTTGTGTTATCTCAAGAGGCCCCAGGGCCCTGAGTGGAAAAAGAGGCTTTAAGAAAGTCAACATCTGATCCAGAAGATCTTAGAGCTTTTGAATCTGCCTGGGAACACTAGAAACATTGACATGTATGCAAAACACTGCAGAAATACTACCTATCACCTGAAAGATTATAGAACCTTTGTCACTTGCACACGATCAACTTCAGATTTTCACCTTCTTCATCACTTAGTCCAGAATCAGAAGGACCTCTGCCATCTACCCAATCCACTTTTATGACTTCAGATTTTGTTACAGATTCTGTAGAATTTTAGCCATCTGTGCCACATTCTCTGGGGCTTTTGAAACCTAATGAAGGTGCTCTGGGAACATTAATATCTGAACAAGTAATCCTGGGAACACCAACAATGTTCTAGCAAGAATGTCTAGAAGTTTCTCAACCAGCCCAGGGGCTTCTAGAACCTATGATATCTACCCAAGTCACTGTGGAAACTTCCTGTTCAACAGACTTTCTGGGATTGTCACTATGTGCACATGATGGATTTTTTGCTATCCCTTCTCAAGAATGCTAGAGACAATTCTCTTTTCTCAAGAAAGGCTCTATTCCTTTCAGTGTTACCCAAATGCTATTGAAATCTGTCCCATTTCATGAAGAGGCTATCAGTTCTTCTCTTTCAGAACTTGATGTCTGAAAACATATTTCTTGTTCATTGCCAGAGGGCGGACTGTGCCCAACTCTCCAGGTTCGAATCCTTCTTTCCTGTGTGACTCTGCCTGAGTCTCATGGGAAAAGAACATATTTTTTCTGCTGAATGATTCCTCACATCTTTCAAGTATGCCAAAATAAACTCAAGTTCTAGTTTCCTTAATAAAGAAATTCTCAATCATACTTCCTCTTTAGGAGGTTGGTCTAGACATTCTAAATTGAGGGAAACAAGAACAAGACATGCCTCTTTAGATCAAAGAGTTTTAAAATCTGTGCCACCAGAAGATGGGAGCTGGAAACTGCATTCTTCCATAACAGTTGTAAGAGCTTACAAATCTGACAAAAGGGGTTAAAAGCTTAAAACTGAGACCAATAAAAAACTCACAACTTCTGATTCTGCCATAGAGCCTGGGAGTCTTTGCCATCTCCTGAGAAGGGACTCAGAAGTAACACATCTCCCCAAGGCATTTACAGACAGTCCAAGTATACAAAAAGCACATCAAAAGAGTCCTCTTTTGGCCAAAGTAACACTCAAGATTTCAATTCTGAACATAAGACCTGCAAACCATACTCTTTGTCACAAAAGGAGCTCAGACATTCTTCATCTTCCAAAAGAGATAGGAAACTGAAAAATATTCCTTAAGAAGGCATAGCATCCTCCATCTCTACAAAAGAGTGCACACAAAGCACTCCCTCTCATAAAGAGAGCCTCAGGTATTCCACCTCTCCTTGTGAGATTCCCAGACACACTACTTTTACCAGGAGAAGACAGAGGAATGCCTCTGATACCCAGAGAGCCCTAAAAATTTCTGTTGAAGACCAAAAAGACACTGAGTCATCCCAAGGGAGTGTCAACCTCTCCTAATCACCCCAAGAGGATATCAGTCACCCTGTTTCTACTAAGGAGAGCTCATAACATGTTCCTATTGTCCAAGAGGAAGGAAAACATTCCATTAGTTCCAGACTGGAGCCCACAGCTTTGGATCATATCTTATGGTGATTCATCCCTACAACAGTTCCAAAAGGGAGTGCAACTATATTCCCTGTTAGTCAAGGAAATTTCAGACATGACATATGTCAAACAGAGAACCTGTTACCTTACCATTCCTACCAAGAGTGAGACCCAGCATTCCAATATGAGCCTTGGTACCCATATTGGGACCCTTTTGCCCTAGCAGACCAAAGATATACACATTTTATTTGAAACAATCTCAAATGAATTCCTTGGCAAAGGGGGTGATGCAGTTCTATCCTCTCCCCTAAAAGAACAATCCATCCTACTCAGTCTGACCAATGTAGATTCAGACTTTCCAGTTCTCAGCAAGGGGATATTGGATATGTTCCCCCTGTTTCAGGCAGCCTCAGAATGTTTCAGGGTGAAAGAAATGGCCAGTCACAGGCTCCATATAAGACACTGTGCCTCACAGTTGCTTTTTGTTACAAAGAAAATTCAGAAATGTGTCTTCTAATCAACAATGGATGAAACATTCAGGTTCTGCCCTAGGAAACTTCCTAATTACCTCTTCTTTCTAACATGGCATCAGAGCATCCCAGTCTGCCAAATGAAAGCTTTAAGAAAGTCCATCTCAAGAGGATTGCCTGGTTCCTTCTTTTCTTTACCATGTCATCTTCAATTCTTTTTTTTTTTTTAATCTAAAAGCCACCCTGATGTTTTTGCCCTCTGTGCCCCATAAAAACAAGAGGTGTTTTAATTTTTTTCTTCCAGTCAACCATTTGTCAAACTTACAACTACCACTCTTAGCTGCCTCACATACACAGTAAAGCATCAGGTAGGTTTCTCTGACTAAAGTATTGTAAGGATTCCTTTTCTGATTAAGAATAGCTCACAATTTGTAGTCAAAACAGCATGCTTTACAATGTGCTTTTCATGGAGAATAACATGTGCTTCTTCTGACCAATGTGGATCTAAGCCTATTTGTTCTGACCTAATTGCTGAAAAATCAACTATCACTATCTTAATTTAACTGAGTGCATCTTACTCTTATGCCCTGAACTTATGACCTTTATCCAAAGAGTAGGACTCTGGTGACTGAAGATCTAATGTCTTAGAGTAGTTTACAAAGTTATAAATCGGGCATATATATTTTAAATTTGGTCAGCAAAAACAAGAAATCTATGCCATATTCAAAAACAGGCAGCTGATTTATCAGGAGACCTAGCTGGGAACTGCCCCTTAGTGTGATGTAGATTGATTTCACTGCTGCCTGGCCTGCATGACATGGATGTTCTAGGTTCCCATGAAGACTGGATAAGGAAATGTTTCAGCCTTCTCTACCCTCCAACTTGATTCTTGATCTTCCCCTGATACAAGAGTCTTTGAAATTTTTGCTTTCCCTAACATTTGCCTCTAAAGATTGGTATTCTTAATAGTTTCGGGATAAGCCAACATTCTCATTCTGTTCATTGGTAATTGAAATTGTGTTTCTGACACAGAACCACAAAGACTCACACTTTCCCCAGTCACTGAAGTGGGACTCAAATCATTCTCAAGGGCTCCTGGGATCCTCGGGCATATTCTGTCTTTACATTTTAGGCAAATGCACTCTAGTCTTTCTCACATAGGCTTCAGACCTACAGTGTAAGATCTACTGATCTTCCAAATTTCTGTATGAACAAAGAGAACTGCTGATCTATATGCTCTGAACCAGGGATCCTCAGATCTTCCCATATAGCCTAAGTGACCTTAATCTTAATTATCTAGAACCAATGTGCCTGATAACTTTCACCAATAACACAAGGTGGTTTCAGATGTACTTCCTCAACATCAAATGTGACAGTGACTTTCCAATGTTCAGGGGAGCATTAACATACAATACGTTTGAGACCCTGAAACCTCAGACATTCTTCAATTATTCATATTATTCAATATTATGTCATAGGTCCCCAATGACAAAAAAGGTCCTGAGACCTATGACATAATAAGCAAAGAATTTAAGTCCTTTACAACATCTTAAGAAAGCTACAGATATAACCCCTACCATCAGCATGCAATAGAATTGATGAAGTTACAATGGGGCCCAAGGTGGACCCTTCTAGAAGGACAATTTATACCTCCAGCTAATAACTCCATCAAGCCATGCCCCCTCAGATGTAAACTAACCCATGACATTAAGGGGACTGATACCATTTTGAAATATCTTCTGAAGAGGACCTTAGTTTTATTATCTCTAATCTCAGCAGCACCTGACATTAAGGGTATGCCAAAGATGTCAGCTGATGTTGAGAATAAAAAACATTTTATTCTTCCCCTGTCTACTCTGGAGTGGTCTGAGACATTCCACTCTGATGACGAAAACTATACAACTGTCTTTGTGAATGAAGAGTGTGTCTCAAACATTTAGGCTTGCCTATAATGTGCTTCAGACTGAATCCTTTTCACCAAGAATGCACAGAAGCTTCTCTCTTTGTTCATGGCAGACTCTGGCCTACCATTCAACTAAGAGAAACCAGAGATTCTCCCTCAGACTTTATTGGTCAGGAAACACACCTTTGACAACACAAAAAACCTCAGAGAACTCTGGTTTCAAGTCCAATGCCCACAGAATGTTCAACTCAAACTAGATACAAGCCCAGCTATTTTTTATCTGATCAGCAAAAAGGTAACACACCTCCACACACCAGTGCAGCTTATATTAAGTTTACATAGGGAACAGATCCATGGACTTAGACCCAACTAGTCAGAAGAAACCTCAGAATACTGTCAAGTCTGGAGTGGAGTCCTCAAAGATAAAAATTTTCTAGAGTTCTCTGAAGATGTGGAGCCTAGAGTGCCTGGAACAACTGCCTCTACAGAAGGTAAACAGGGATACTTCCCTATTCTCCAACAGGATTGAGGGCCTTTCTCTTTTCCAAAATTTTGGTATTTTTTTCCTCTCATGATTGAGACCTTAAAAGTTACCACGTTGACTCAGTAGACTCCCATAACAATTCTTTTTTCTCAGCGGCCTTTGGTATATTTTACCTCTGACCAAGGAGCATTTCTGTTTTTAATCAAAGTTCACAGAAATCAAGGGGAGGAAGCAAATCGTGGAACCTTATACTACTTTCTTGAGTAAAGTCACATGACACGTTGCAAAATCATCAGTCTATCATAGTTCTGGTTGGTTAAACATAAGTCTCAGGAGGTAATCATGCTAAGGGCACATACCCATAAAGATTATAAGTCATGGTAACTGTATTTGGTCTCATGCTGCTTCAGCTAAAGATATGAATACTGTAGACAGTGAAAAACAGTTTGAAGTTGAGGCAATGCTAAGATCTCATGAGCTAAGGTAAGCAAATTTATTTTTGCTTAAAATATTATGGAGATTTTTATTCTGTGATTATCTCTCCTATCACAAAGATATCAGGATCTCCTTTCTTTCCTAGGGTACTCACTCCTTCTACCTTTGATTAAGGAGACCTCATATTTTCTCACTGAAGCAAAAGAAGCCTCAGATCATTACAGTGTGCCCAAAGGCTTAAACATTTATTTAGTTTGAGGAATCCCATACAACTTACATCCTCAACATCTCTGTGAGTTTTCATGTCAGTGACTTCTCTGTAGGCTCCATAATCAGAAGAATTTGTGTTAAGTCCGTTTCAAATTTAAGGGTCTCTATATTTCCCTTATTCAAAGAAGAAATAATGTATGTTTTTTTTTACTTTACAGAGTGTGTATGTCAAAGTTTCTTCATTGCATCATAAATGAACTTACAGTTTTCCTTGAACTGAAAGAGAAATCTCTGAAACAAAAGGAAAAAAATATCTGAGGTTCATTCCATAATATCAGAAATTTGTGGATTATAGTTTCTCAAATTTCTCTTTCATCTCAAGGAAAACTGTAGGTTCAGTAATGATGATATAAAGAATCTTTGACATGCATACACTGTCAATGAAGAAGCACATGTTCTAACTTCTTGGAATAAGGGAAATCTTGACACCCTTAAATTTGAAAGTGACATAATACCAATTATTCTGATTACATGGCTGACAAAGAAGCCACTGACATAAAAACTCACAGGGATGTTCATGAAGGTGTATGGGATTCCTCAACCTAAATGAATGTTTAAACCTCATTTGGACAAAATGGAATGATCTGAGCCTCCCTTTGCTTCAGTGAGAAAATAAAATTTGATGTCTCCTTAATCAAAGGTAGAAGGAATGAATACCCCTAACAAGAAGGAAGGTCCTGAATTCCTTGTGACAGGAGAGGTGGTCAGAGTATACAAATTTTCATAATGTTTTGAACAAACATCTGCTGACAATGGTTTCTTCAGAGAATACATATCCAGTCATAGAATCCTCAGTTCTAGTTCTCTAGGAGGTCTTAATGTTTCCCTTATGACCTTAGTGACAAGACATTCCCAAGTTACTGAAGGGATAGCATACCATTCAGAAAGGATATTCTGGGACATAAAATGATGTTTTTATACCTGAGAGCAACAATCTGAGCCCTGATCTAACTTTTATCTTTCAGATTGCCACTTGAAATGGAGCAGGTCCATCTTTGTTGCCCATGCTTCTGCTGCTGATAAACAGCTTGTGGAGAACATAGAAAGAAAGATTACGAACTAATTTGTAAGAAAAAAATTTTCTGATTGCTGGGAAGCATATCGCTGAGTCTCAGAACACATGGGTATTCTGGACTCTGAGGACATTTGCACCTGATATGGTATTTTCTGTACCTACTTTCAATTCTCAATGTAATCTTTTGCCTGAGCAATTATGTTACCTTTTTGCTCTTCCTTATCCTCCCAACATATTATGTCTCTCAAAAATGGGACCAATGACCTTCCCACATATGGACAAAGTAGTTTTTCTACCTAAATGACCAGGCAGAGACTCAAAAGTGACTCTTTTTTTTAAAATAAGGGACCCTAGTCCACACTGGTTAGAGGCCCATAGTCGAAGTTTAGAATAAGAGCATAGAACCTGTGCCATCTGATGCCAGGTAAGTCCATAAGAATGTAATAATGTCGACATTTCTGTCTCAATCTAGGAAGCTGAACAAAGTAGAATTAACCTAGCCAGCAACAGGCATCCAAAACATTGGGGAAGAAAAATAAGTTGGTGCCTGCTTTCTCTAAGAATGAACACAAACTAAAAAGATACAAAACTCTGAATAAGAACTGGAAACTTAGGATCACTGATAGAAAGTTTCTCCACTGTATAAAATACCCAGGGCCTTTACCTTTGACAGAATTGTATATGGCACCTTCACATTGCCTGAAGAAGATTCTGTCAATAGGGCATCAGAGTTTTCCTTTCTTACATGGGGTTCACTTTTCTGAGTGTTAACTTACTATTTCTCACTACATTGAACAGAATTGCAGGACTCTCCTAGGACTAGCATTTCCCTAGACCTCATTTGCCAAGTGAGGCCTTGAGCACTTACTACACCTTACGTGGTCTTTATATATTCCTAGTCCTTCCAAGTTGCTTTGAGTCTGTTCTCCTTAAAGGGCTGTCAGATTAAGGGAGCCTTATACCACTAATTCAGCATAAAAGAGCATCTAACATTCCCTGTCTTCTCAATAGGATTGTGGTTGTATTGTCTACCTCCACCCACAAAATGGATTTTAGAACTTCAATTTCTGTGAAAGGGGAACTTGGAAATCAAAGTCTATTGAAAAGGCTCTCAAAGTAGCCCCTGTGTCAAAGGGGTGTTTTAAACCTCCATCCTCTACACTAGGGGACTTCAAGTCCCCTAGCAAATGAAGATCCTCCAGACAATCTCTTCTCCCCATGCCTGGCAAACACCTCTATTAACTAAATTTTCTTTAAATCCTTCACAAGATTAGAATTGCCACTGCCCTTCTATACTTAAGAAGGAAGGAGATGTCAGGGGCAGCCCTGCTTATACACTGAAAACCTAAAATCAACTATAGGACTAAAATCAGCAATAGGCTTGACATACATGTTCTTGGGACTCTGTGGAAAAGCACAGAAACAGATTGATATTAGCTCTTGTAAACAAGAAGCTTTGGTAGAAAGTTACCAAGTCTTTGTCATAGAACTTGTAAATAGGTAGCCATTTTGGATAGTACCAACTTAGATAAAAAGAACCAGAGTGGTGGAGTCAGAGAGCTGAGGACACAAGGGAAGTTGAACAGAGTCCACAGGGTGACACAAGAGGTGTCAGCCTGTACTTGCAAAGGATCCTGTGAGAGCCCTACATAAACCTCATTCTAACCTGGACCCTAGGGGCTGAGCATCAGAATCAAAGGCCTGGACTTGAGGACCAGGAGCTTGGCCCTCCCACTCAGTGTCCAGTCAGAACACTGGGACTGGGCCAGGCAGACTGATGGATCTAGACTGAGGCTTGCTGGTTTTCCCCCACAAAGTTTCCCTAAGCTCAAGCCAGTTCTCTATTTTGAAGATGCAGACTCCTCTGCCCATGGTTACACTCTCACAAGATGCCAGGGAAAGGCACACAGACAGAAATCTCTCCCAGGATGGTCCTCAGCTCATGGGGCAGCCAGATGTTAGAATCAGGGCTCAGGGAACAGGGTAATGTGAACAGAGGACACAGGGGTTTGCGGTGGGAAACTAACCTTCTCAATTGGCATTAGTCCCAACATTGGCTATCCATTTAGATACAGGAGGCACTGCACTGGAGCCAGAGAAATGAGTAGCTGCTCTATGTGTTCCTGAGTGCTTCAATTTCCTACTGAAAAGAAGCCCCAGCCCAACCCAAGAAAAATTTTGTTTACACACCCAGGCACACAGGTTGGTATAACAAATACCTCTCAATTTGACTTTGGGTAGATGCTGCTCCTCAAAGTCATCCAGTCACCTGTCCACCTCAAAGCCCCATTGTGGCTGGCCGCCCATATTCACAATTTGACCTGCAGGCTATCTAACATGCTGATCTAGGGACAAGAACATATCAAAAAAAGAAATGAATATTAGATTTCAACCTGCCCACTTGGAAACCAAGGTCTGGCCTCAGGCCCCCAGTTCTAAGCAGCTACTAAGGAAGCATCTCTGTGAAACTGACCAGAAAACCAGGCAACCATTATGAGCTAATTCCAGCTCCCTCACAATCTCTCTCCTCTCTTTAACCCTCCACACCACTGCCAGCACACCCCAGGCATTCACCAAACACCATTTACCACTCAGGGGAAAATGTGTTCCCCTTCATTTCTGTCAAGAGCTTAAGTGATAGCTGGTAGAAAAAGACCCCACAAACAACTACCAGTTGAGAAGCCTTACATGGATTTCTCCTTCTCCATTCCTATTAAGCTTCCTCCACGTATCTGCTCTGAATCATAAAAGACACCTATCTGCGTGACTCCATCCACATGGGTATTTCCTAAAGTTGACAGCCAGTTCTCTTCCTGTCAATGCAGACTCTCTATGGTCTCTGGCCACACTCTCTCATTTCTCACGTCAATGCACAAAGCCAAGAAGGCCCTGGTAGGATGATCCTCTTCTGGTAAGGCACCTGTGTGGTGGAGTCAGAGAGCTCAGGAGACAGGGGAAGTTGAACAGAGACCACAGGGGGAGTTTGGGAATCAACCTTCTCCATTGGCATTAGTCTCAACACTGGCATCCCACATAGCAGCAGCAGGCACTGCACTGGACACATGGCAATGGTTGTGCTGCTCTGTGCATCCATGTGGTAATCAGTTTCCAGAGAGTGAGCCCAGAGTGTGGTGGGTGATGAAAAGAAGGGCCCCCACATAAACCTTGTTCTATTTACCCAGTCACACAGGTAGGTATCTCAGGTATCCAACAATGAGTTCTGGTAGATGCTGACTCACAAATCATCCAATCATCTGTTTTGCACAAAAACCCAGATGGTCTTGCTGCTCACTTTAAATATCTCACTTTCATTCCAGCTACCACGATGAGCTAAGGACAAACACATATCTAAACAAAAAGAAAATATTTCATCTCGACATGCCCTCTTGTAAACCAATCTCTGGCCTGGGACACCCACTTCTAAGCACCTACAAAAAAAGCATCTCAGGGCAACTGACAAGGATACATGGCAACCATTATGAGCTAACTCAAGCTCCATCAGAATCTCTCTTCTCTCTCAAACCCTCCACCTCACTTCCATTACACCCGAGCCATTCACCAACTGCCATGGAGCACTCTGTGGACACTTTAATCTTCTTCCTGCCTCTAAAGTCCCCAAGTCACTCTAACTATGGATCCTTCTTTCTGTATCCTAGCACATACTCAACTATCTACCTGATAAAACTTAGGCACACATTCAACTCAGAGCTCTCTGTCAGGATTCAAGTGGACCCAAGGTGACAGGCACCTAGACACAAAGCACAAAGAGCATTTATCTCATGTCCAACCAGGATCCCTGCAGCATATCCCCTCCACTCACCAATTCCTCCTAGACCAATTCACACCAAGGTCCCTTTGCCTGCCCAAGAAAAATTCTCAAGGTGCCATCAAACTTTCTCTGCAAGTTGCTCCCTCCCACAGCTTGATAACAACTAGCTTGCTATATATGTAAATGTCTGTCTGACTGCCTGTTTGTCTCTTTGTTTGTCTGTCTGTCTGTCTGTCTATGTATATATCTGTCAATTCTCCATTATTTTAACTCATCATTTATTTTTTATTCCTACTTTTCTATATATCTACCTGACTTCCTACCTACCTATCTACCTACGTACTTACACACCTGCTAATATCTCCTTTTGTGTCACCAATACATATACTTCCAGTTCCATTTTCTAGGGCAGAATTACCTTTCTGTTTACCAGATGATAAGTTTCATTGTCATTTATGAAATGGTTTTCAGTAACAACCAGCAAGCCTTCTTTTTTTGAGCACTGACAGTCTCCAGAGGTCCATTGTACTGTAGAGAGCATAAGTCAGAGCTACATGGTGAGCAGTCCTGGGAGGCTGTGCTTCCCTAGTCAGGACACCCAAACCTGATTTTGCAGGCCCTCCTCTCTGGTCAACTGAACCTTGCTCATCCACAAGTCTCCTCTGGACCTAGAAGTCGACCAGAGGCCCTAGTTTAGCCTGTACAGCCAGAATAGACTGGCTATAAGCACGTCTGCCACTATATTCATGGGCACCTATATGTTATCTTGCAAGAGAGAATGCTCCTGCACTTTTGTGTGTGCATGCAATCGCCTGACAATAAGGTTAAAAAATAAGAATTTTGGTCCATAAGTTTCAGGGAAAGAGGAGGTTGTGCATGGTGGAGAAGGAAGAGTCCCCCAACACAGGTGCTTCTTAACTGCAGAATATCTGCCAGGCACTGAACAGTGCAGCAGGAGAGAGTCAAGCAATAATAGGTGTCAGCTTGTACTTGCAAAGGATCCTGTGAGAGCCCTACCTAAACCTCATTCTAACCATGACCCTAGGGTCCCAGCATCAGAAACAAAGACCTGGACTTGAGGAACAGTAGCTGGGCCCGCACACTCAGTGCCCAGCCAGAAAACTGGGACTGGGCCAGGCCCAGAGATTGATCCAGCCTGAGACTGCCTGACTTTTCCAACACAAATGTTCCCTAAGCTCAAGCCAGTATGCTTTTTTGAAGAGGCAGACTCCTCTGTCCATTTTTACACTCTAACAAGATGCAAGGTAATGGCACCCAGACAGAAAGCTCTCCCAGGATGATCCTCAGCTCATAGTGCAGCCAGGTGGTAGAATCAGGGCTCAGGGAACAGGGAAATGTTAACAGAGGGCACAGGGGTTTGGGGTGGGAGACTAACATTCTCAACTGGCATTAGTCCCATCATAGGCTATCCACTTAGCTGCAGGAGGCACTGCATTGGAGCCAGAGAAATGGGTAGCTGCTCTATGTGTTCCTGAGGCCTTCAGTTTCCAACCAAAAAGAAGCCCTCCCCTCTCCCTGAAAAATTTTGTCTACACACCCAGGCACACAGGTTGGTATCTCAACTACCTCTCAATTTGAGTTCAGGTAGATGCTTCTTCTCAAAGTCATCCAGTCATCTGTCCACTTCATAGCCCCATAGTGGCTGATTGCCTACATTCAAAATCTGACCTGCTGAGCTGAGAACAAGGACATGTCAAAAGAATAAATGAATATTAGATTCCAACCTGCCCACTTGGAAGCCAAGCTCAGGCCTGAGGCTCCCAATTCTAAGCACCTACTAAGTAAGCATCTCTAGGCAACTGACCAGGAAACCAGACAACCATTATGAGCTATTTTTAGCTTCCTCACAATCTCTCTCCTCTAACCCTCCACACCACTGCCACAACACCACAGCCATTCACCAAACACACTGTAGCAATCACGGGAAAATGTGTTCTCCTTCCTTTCTGTCAAGAGCTTAAGTGACAGCTGATAGAAATAGACCCCACTAACAACCACCAGGAGAAAAGCCTTACATGGATTTCTGCTTCTCCATTCCTACTAAGCTTCTCCTGGTATCTGCTGTGAATCATACAAGACACCTACCTACCTGATTTCATCCACATGGGTATTACCTAAAGCTGACAGCCAGTTCTCTTCTTGTGGATACAAACTCTTTGGTTTCTGGTCAAAATCTGTCACTTCCCAGGCCGTGGCACAAAACACTGAAGGCACTGGTAGAATAATCCTCATCTGGTAAGGCACCTGTGTGGTGGAGTCAGAGAGCTCAGGAGATAGGGGAAGTTGAACAGTGACCACAGGGGGAGTTTGGGAACCAACCTTCTCCATTGTCATTAGTCTCAACACTGGCATCCCACATAGCAGCAGCAGGCACATCACTGGTCACATGGAACTCTGTGAGCTGCTCTGTGCATCCATGAGGCCTTTAGTTTCCCTGGATTGACCCCAGTTTCCCTGGATTGAGCCACTCTAAGAGTGTGGTGGGAGATGAAAAGAATGGCCCCCACAAAAACTTTGGTCTACTTACCCAGGCATATAGGTTGGAATCTCAGGTATCCATCAATGAGTTCTGGTAGATGCTGCATCACAAAGTCATAAACTCTTCTGTTGACCACAAATGCCCAGAGGGTCTTGATGCACACTTCAACAATCTCACCTGCATTCCAGCTAGCATGATGACCAGAGTGCAAGGACATATATAAACAAGAAGTGAATATTTCATCTTGACATGCCTTTTTGAAAACCAAGCTCTGGCCTCCGGCCCCCAATTCTAAGCACCTACAAAATAAGCATCTCAGGGCAAATGACGAGGATACCTGGCAACCATTATGAGCTAATTTAAGCTCCCTCAGAATCTCTCTCCTCTTCAAACCCTCCACCCCACCTCCATCACACCCCAGCCATTTACAAACTGCCATGGAGCACTCTGTGGACACTTTGATCTTCTTCCTGCCTCTAAAGTCCCCAAGTCACTCTAACCATGAAACTTCTTTCTGTATCCTAGCACATACTCAACTATCTACCTGATCAAAAGTTAGGCATGCATGCAACTCAGAGCTCTCTGAGGGGATTCAAGTGGACCCAAGGTGACAGGAACCTAGATACAAAGCACAATGAGCATTTATCTCATGTCCCACCAGGATCCCTGCAGCATATCCCCTCCACTCACCAATTCCTCCTAGACTACTTCACACCAAGGTCCCTGTGGCTGCCCGATAAAAATTCTCAAGGTGCCATCAAATTTTCTCTGCAAGTTGCTCACTCCCAAAACTTGATAACAACTAGCTTACTATATATGTAAATGTCTGTCTGACTGTCTCTCTGTCTCTCTGTCTCTCTGTCTATTTATCTATATATCTGTCATTTCTCCATTATTCTAACTCATCATTTATTTTTTATACCAACTTATCTATATATCTACCTGACTTCCTACCTACCTACTTACCTACCTACCTACTTACAAACCTCTAAAATATCTCCTTTTGTGTCACCAATACATATACTTCCAGTTCCATTTTCTAGGGCAGAATTACCTTTCTGTTTACCAGATGATAAGTTCCATTGTCATTTGTGAAATGATTTTCAGTAACAACCAGCAAGCCTTCTTTTTTGAGCACTGACAGTCTCCAGAGGTCCATTGTACTGTAGAGAGCATAAGTCAGAGCTACATGGTGAGCAGTCCTGGGGGGGTTGTGCTTCCCTAGTCAGGACACCCAAACCTGATGTTGCATGCCCTCCTCTCTGGTCAGCTGAACCTTGCTCATCCACAGGTCTCCTCTGGACTTAGAAGTCGACCAGAGGCCCTAGTTCAGCCTGTACAGCCAGAATAGACTGGCTACAAGCACGTCTGCCACTATGTTCACGGGCACCTATATGTTATCTTGCAAGAGAGAATGCTCCTGCACTTTTGTGTGTGCATGCATTCTCCTGACTATAAGGTTTGGATATAAGGATTTTGGTCCATAAGTTTCGGGGGAAGAGGAAGATGTGCATGGTGGAGATTGAAGAGTCCCCCATCACAGGTGCTTCTTAACTGCAGGATATCTGCCACGCACTGAAGGGTACATGAGGAGAGACCCCAGCAATAAGAAGTTTGAGCTTGTACTTGCATAGAATCCTGTGAGAGCCCTACCTAAACCTCATTCTAACCAGGACCCTAAGGTCCGAGCATCAGAAACAAAGGTGTGGAAATGAGGACCAGGAGCTGTGCCCACCCACTAAGTGCCCATCCACAACACTGGGACTGGGCCAGGCTCAGAGATTGATCCAGCCTGAGACTGCCTGACTTTTCCAACACAAATGTTCCCTAAGCTCAAGCCGGTACGCTTTTTTGAAGAGGCAGACTCCTCTGTCCATTTTTACACTCTAAACAAGATGCAAGGTAATGGCACCCAGACAGAAAGCTCTCCCAGGATGATCCTCAGCTCATAGTGCAGCCAGGTGGTAGAATCAGGGCTCAGGGAACAGGGAAATGTTAACAGAGGGCACAGGGGTTTGGGGTGGGAGACTAGCCTTCTCAATTGGCATTAGTCCCAACATAGGTTATCCACTTAGCTGCAGGAGGCACTGCACTGGAGCCAGAGAAATGGGTAGCTGCTCTATGTGTTCCTGAGGCCTTCAGGTACCAACCAAAAAGAACCCCTCCCCTCCCCCTGGAAAATTTTGTCTACACACCAGGGCACACAGGTTGGTATCTCAACTACCTCTCAATTTGAGTTCTGGTAGATACTGCTCCTCAAAGTCATCCAGTCATCTCTCCACTTCAGAGCCCCATAGTGGCTGTCCACCCAGATTCACACTCTGAACTGCAGGCTATCTAACATGCTGAGCTGAGAACAAGGACATGTCAAAAGAAGAAATGAATATTAGATTCCAACCTGCCCACTTGGAAGCCAAGCCTCAGGCCCCCAGTTCTAAGCACCTTCTAAGTAAAAATCTTTAGGCAACTGACCAGGAAACCAGTCAACCATTATGAGCTAATTTTAGCTCCCTCACAATCTCTCTCCTCTAACCCTCCACACCACTGCCACCAGACCCCAGGCATTCACCAAACACCATGTAGCACACAGGGGAAAATGTGTTCTCCTTTTTTTCTTTCAAATGCTTATGTGATAGCTGGTAGGAAAAGACCCCACAAACAACTACCAGGAGACAATCCTTACATGGATTTCTGCTTCTCCATTCCTATTAAGCTTCCTCCAAGTATCTGCCCTGAATCATAAAAGAAACTTACCTGCCTGACTCCATCCACATGGGTATCTCCTAATGCTGACAGCCAGTTCTCTTCTTGTGGATGCAGACTCTATGATTTCTGGCCACACTCTCTCACTTCCCAGGTCAAGGCACAAAGCAAAGATGGCCCTCATAGGATGATCCTCATCTGGTAAGGCACAAGTGTGGTGGAGTCAGAGGGCTCAGGAGACAGGGCAAGTTGAACAGAGACCAAAGGGTGAGTTGGGAACCAACCATCTCCATTGGCATTAGTCTCAACACTGGCATCCCACATAGCATCAGGAGGAACTGCAGTGGACATATGGCACTTTGTGAGCTGCTCTATGCATACACAAGGCCTTCAGTTTCCCTGGATTGATCCCAGTTTCCCTGGATTGAGCCACTCTCAAAGTGTGGTGGTAGATGAAAAGAAGGGCCCCCACAAAAACCTTGGTCTACTTACCTAGTCACACAGGTTTGTATCTCAGGTATCCATCAATGAGTTCTGGTAGATGCTGCCTCACAAAGTCATCCCATCATCTGTTGTCCACAAAGGCCCAGAAGTTCTTGCTGCCATCTTTCAAAATCTCACATGCATTCCAGCTAGCATGATGAGCTGAGGACAAGGACATATCTAAACAAGAAGTGAGTATATCATCTCCACATTCCCCCTTGAAAACAAAACTGTGTTCTTGGGCCCCCAATTCTAAGCACCTACAAAAAAAGCATCCCAGGGCATCTTTCAAGTTACCTGGCAACCATTATGAGCTAATTCAAACTCCTTCAGAATCGCTCTCTTCTCTCAAACCCTCCACCCCCCTCCATCACACCCCAGCCACTCACCAACTGCCATGGAGCACTCTGTGGACACTTCGATCTTCTTCCTGCCTCTAAAGTCACCAAGTCACTCTCACCATGGATCCTTCTTTGTATATCCTAGCACACAACCGCGTACCTACCTGTGTAGGGACTAGGCACACATGCAACTCAGAGTTCTCTGAACGGATTCAAGTGGACTCAAGATGACAGGCAACTATGTACAAAGCACAATGATCATGTCTTACCTCTCTCACCAGTATCCATGCAGCACAATTCCTCACCAACTCCTCCTTGACCTATTCACATCAAGGTCTTCTGAGAGTGCACATTGGAAATACTGAAGGTGTCTTCAAACTTTCTCTCCAAGAGATCACTAACACAGCATTATCTATCTGTCTGTCTGTCTATCTATCTATCTATCTATCTATCTATCTACCTATCTATCTGTCAATCTGTCTATAACCTACCTACCTAACTACATATCTAGCTACTTACAAACCTTCCTACATACTTACATACCTCCTATCTTTCTATTTATCTAGCTCTATATCTATCTATTATCTATCTATGTATCTATCTATGTATCTATCTATGTATCTATCTATGTATCTATCTGTGTATCTATCTGTGTATCTATCTATGTATCTATCTTTGTATCTATGTATCTATGTATCTATGTATCTATGTATCTATGTATCTATGTATCTATCTATCTATCTATCTATCTATCTATCTATCTATCTACCTATCTATCTTTTTCTACCTACCTAAATACCTACCTACCTCCTTCTATCTCTTTTTGGCTTGCCAATGTATACACGTCCAGGTACATTTTCTAGGACAGAAGCACCACTTTATTTACTAGATAATGAATGCCATAGTCATTTCTGAAGTGCTTTTCACTATCCACCTGCAAGCCTTCCTTTCCTGAGCACTGAGAGTCTCCAGAGGTCCTCTCCTGCACTGTCGAGAGCTTAAGTCACAGCTGGTGTAAGTAGACCCATCTAACAACCATCAGGAGAGAAGTCTGGCATTGCTTTCCACTTCTGCCTCCCTCCTAAGCTTCCTGGAGGTATCTGCTCTGATACAAGCAAGACAGCTCTTTCTATCCAGGCAGGCCTGCTCTGAGTTCTCAGAGGTGCAAGGCCCACCACCCCAAACAAGGAAGAATCCTGTCACCCTCTACATTATTTATTACTAAACAATTGTCTCATCCTTTTACCAAGACAGAAAGGTACCCTCAGGAACAATTTCCCTGTTGTCCACATTAAGTTTTTCTACACCTTGTGCCAACCTGTGCTATGGCCTGGTCACATATACCACCTTAAGGGTTTCCACTACACTGAACCTAACCTTCACAGACCAAGCTGTGCTCAACACCATAAGAAATGATAAATAAATAAATGTAAAAACGAATAATTCTGAATATTGATTCAGACTTCGCCATCAAGGATCAATATCCATGATCAATACTCTTTATCTATAGGTTGAGGTTGACCTTATTCATTATTATTACTACTAATTTTTATTTTTATTCTGTTTTTTGACTGCAATGATGATTTTTCTTGATCATGGTAATGTTTTGTGAGTCACTGAGGTATGACATCATGAGTCTGACATAATCTGTGTTACATCATGTGCATAACATCATGGGTGTTACATTATGTGTATGATATCGTGTATATTACATCATGAGTGTCACAGTGTGACATCATGCATGTGTCATCAAGTGTATGATACCATGAGTATTACATGGGTATGACTTCATGGGTATGAAATCATAGGTCATGAGTGTGACATCTCACGTGTGATATCTCGAGTGTAAAATCACAAGTGTGACATTGCAAGTGTAACTTTAAGGGCATGACGATTTTCCTGAGCCCCTCCATGTCCTGTTTGCCCATGAAAAAGAAACGTGAGGCAGTGTTCGTGTGGTTACTACAGCGAGGCATTACTTCTTGTATAAGCAGAAGCGGAAAGACAGAAAGACCCAAAAAGGCACTGCTTATATACACCCTAGAGTGATGTGTTCACATCTGATTGGCTGTTCACTCATTACCCATAATATGCCCCGGGATGGGCAGTGATTTTGGCACGCATTTTGCCTTTTGCACCTGCGCAGTTGTTTACTTGATGTCAGCACCATCTTGCAATGGCGGAATGTATCACCACTAACCTCAGCTTCCTACATGACATCATGAGTTTTTCATCACGGGTATGCCGGGTTTGACATGGGTATGACATCACTGTTGTAAAATCATGGGTATGATATCATGGCTATGACATCATGGGTATGACATCATGGGCATAACATTATGGGTATGAAATGATGGGTATGACATCATGAGAGTGAAATTACAGGTATATCATCATGGTGTGACATCATGGGTGTGGCAACACAGTTATGACATCATGTGGTGATTCTGGGAAGGTGGTTGTCTTCTACAATTGACATAGGAAGACAAGATATACATGTCTATAGCAGGTGAGCAGTTGGTGAGACATGGCACCAATATTATATATTATTGATATGAAGATGTAACTTAATATCACAGTATATATGATATAACATATAGAATTTATAATATATAATATAATATATACTAATATTATCATACAGAATACCAATATACTAAAATATGTAATATATTAATTAATAAAATATATCAATATAATAATATAGTTTACAATATAATATTCACAATTAATATCTTAAATATAATACAACATATTAATATAATTATTGTATATCATATGATATATAACATGTTATGAATAATATAATTATATAATATAGTGTAATGATATTTATATGATACATTTAAATGTTTTCATCAAATGTTCTAAATTTTTTCAACAATTTTTTCTCTATTGACATTAATGTTATCACTAATTTTAAATATAATGCCTTCAATTTTATTAAAAATTTTCCATGCTACTATTGACTTTTTCCCTATTTTTTCCTAAACAGTCTTCACTTTTATAATGAATTTTCTATGTCAATCAATTGTGAATTTTTTAGAGATTTCTCTATAAACAGATTCACTATTTTCATACTTTCTTTCTTCATTTTATTTTATTTTATTTTTTATTAGATATTTTATTTACACTTCAGATGCCATCCCCTTTTCCCATTCCCCTTCTTAGGAAACCCCTATCCCATGCCCCCTTTTTCCATTTTGAATTCATATATTGTTTAAAAAATGTTAATCATAGGCTTCCAAGTTTGTTATTGTTCAATCAGAGGTGTAACCCACTACCCAACCTAGATATGTCAACTATCTTTGACTGGTAGGGATACATGAACATCTGCCTCCCTGTCTCCCCCCTCTTTCTCTCTTTCATCACCTAGCTTCTGTGCTCCTTCTCCTCCTCTTCTTGCTCCTTCTCTTCCTCTCAGGACTCCTTCCACCTTAGCTCCTTTTACATATCACCCTTCCAGTTAAAAGAAAACTTTTCTCTCAAAATACAATTAGAGCATAATTATGCCGATTTGTACCAGTGAGGTACAAGATAGTCCTAATACACAGTCCATCGTTTTGTTGACTAACCAGAACTTCTGTCATCTCTCCTAACTAAAACATTTAGTTCTGAACCTGGCTTTAGGATGAATGTCAGCTGACGACCATCCACTCAAATCTTTTCTCTTATGGTAAATAGCCAGGATTGGCTATGAGGCTATAAGTTGTAACCCAGAATGACTGAGTTAACTATAATTGTGGGAAACACAAGGCATAGCTTCTGAAACTTAGCCAATTTATAGAGACCTCTGAACACCTGGACACTCCCTTTACTTCAAAACGTTGGAGCATCTGTTTTTCTGTCTTCTGGCCCAGGATCATCTGAGAGATCTTAGTGATGCAGGATTCTTAAGGACTGAATACTCTGTCTAGGCAGATATAATCAATCGACTATTCTGCAAGTGTGTCCTTCTCTGGACAGTAATTTGTCTGTAGATGGGAAGAGGAAATTCTTGTCTAGTGGCTATCTTACTGCAACTGGAGTAACACCAAAGATGCACAATTTCTTCTTAGAATTCAATATTGGAAGCTGTCAGGAGCAGACAGGTTTCTAATCAAAATGAATATTAATACAGAAATGTTTGTCACATCAATTCTCTGGATTTCTGATGTTTTGAAAACCAACTATTCATGTAAGATAATCTGGACTGTTGTCTGTTAACTCCACTCAGCTATCTCTAAATAAAACATAGGAAACACCCTAACAATAAACTCCAAGCCATGAATTTGCTATAGTCCCTTAACTCACAGGCTTTCCATCTCAAATCAGTTAAAAAGTTAAAGAAGGACTGGGTCTAAGCCTGGTATTCTTAAATGTGTTATACTTGTACAATTCCTATGAGAATAACAATATTAACCTCACTTTTATATCAATAAGAAGCTAGTTCCAATGAAAACCTTAAAATTTGTAATCAAAGTAAACTGGTGCCATTTAAGAATTTATATCTTCATCTTGATAATAATTGTACAGATTTCTACTAATAGCTTATGGCTATGCAATGAATCCTAGCTAATCCTCTCTATTCCCACAAAGCCACTACTTTTCCCTAGAAAGCCAGCCCAACATTTACACCTTAGTCTCCAAGCCCAGGGAATAGTGGCACTGACTCTTCATTAGCTTCTTCAAGCTGATGATGGGCATTGAGATATTAGAAGAGGAGTGGGGGAAGGGCAAATTGACAAGCCTCTGATGCTGTGTCTTCACTGCCTCCAGATGGAATTCCCGGACCTCAGAGGTTTGAGCAGGTCTGCCCAGCTTGCTTGTTGAGTAGATACACGAAAGCTGATTATTCTGCAATATACAATTCTTAAAACAAATTTTAGGATCAAGATAGTTTTTTTTTTTTTAAGAGGACTGACCTTTTTGTAAGGATGTTGGTTCTAACCACTTTTATTTTTTCCCTCTTTTATTGGATATAATATTTACATTTCATTTACAGTTTCATTCATAGTTACATTCATTTACACTTTCAATATTTACATACATTTTCTATATCTCTCTTCATATAAACCAAAATTTTCTATAAATGTTTTATGTTTTTAACAACTTTTTATATGTACCTTAATTTTTATCACTAATTTTTAAGACAAACCTTTACTTTTATCAAAATTTATTTATGCAAATATTCAATTTTTCTGTAATTTTTCTAAAATCATCTTCAGTTTTTTAATGCATTTTTCCAAGTAAATCTTAATTTTGTATTTTTCACATTGTTTGTTAATAGAATTTTTCCTCATATAATACATAATAATTATACTTTTATAAATTATATATTATATTCTGAAGATATAATATTTCTCATGTATATACATACGTGAAACAACATATATGCTTGTCTGTTTGCTTTAGGTGAGTCTCATCCTCTATCAATTGTTTTGATATCTAATCAATAAAAAATGACATCCATGAATAATATTTCTTCCAAGCACACATTGGAATACACCCGTGATATAAAATAATGTATCGTTGGAGTACTCACATTATATAAAGTAGTTTATAATCAGAATATTCGTTAATACTTTCAATTTAACTCCAGTTTAGGAAGTTAATTTCTAAAAGTGGTTTTAAATAATATTTAATTAATTTCAAATAATCTTAAATAATATCAAAAAACTTTAATTTTAAACAATTTTAAATAATTTTAAATAATTATAAATGAGAATATGAAATATTTCTCATTATTTTTGAGTAATTTTCATTTAGGACATTAATTTCAAAATGTATTTTATGTATGAGATTTAAATATTTTAAAATAAATTTAATAATATTAAATAGTATTGGAATAATTTTAAATAATTTTCATTTAGTTCATTAATTTCTAAATGTATTATTTGTATAAGATTTAAATCATTTAAACAAAAATTATAAAAATTGTTAAATAATTTAAAATTATTTTAATGTTTTTAAACTATTCTAAATAATTTTTATTTAAAAAATCAATTTCAAAATGAATTTTTAAATAATTTGTAAATAATTTAAAGTATTTTAAATAATCAACATTTACAATGATAATTTTCAAATTGGAATTAAATAAATTTATCTACAAATTTTAATAATTTTATATAATTTTAAATAATTTTAATTAACTTTAATTTATGACATTTATTTCCAAATGAATTTTTAAAAGTAATTTAAAATAATTTTATATAATTTTAAATTAGGACATTACCTTCTAAATACATTTTTAAATTATTTCTTAATAATTTTTAAATCATTTTAAATCATTTTTAGTTTTAACTTTTGCCATCACTCATAATATCACAAAGGGTCATCTTTTTAATTTTTCACATTGTTTTTCATCAGATAGAAGATCTGAAGAAGACATATTTCACATTTATTGATAATAGATTTATTAGTCCTAAAATATAAACTGATTATAATTTCGTAAAATATTTTCAGATAGATAGATAGATAGATAGAGAGATAGATAGATAAATAGATAGATTGATAGATAGATAGATGAAACAAAATACATGCATATCAATTTGGGTTAGGAAAATAGCCCCAACCTAAAAAAATTACGCTGTATAATGTATTTTTGTATACATTATCAATAAAGTATATAAAATATACATACAAATATATACATATATATTACTTATATATAAATATATAATCTAAATATATACATAAGATTTATTATACATATAATTAGTATATATAATATATATTAATTAGAGTTTTCACTCAAATTTCTTGAAAATAGATTCCTTACTACTATAATACGTATAGATTACAATGTTATATATTATATATTATATCACACTCTTTCTAGATTTTCCCCAGCTCCTCTCTATCTTGAATTTACTTCCTGTCTTCCTCTCATTTGGAAATCAGGTTTCTTGGACAAAATACTCTAATGTGACCCAGGATGGTGAAAGATGAAGTAAAATCAATATAATCAATATGATCAAAATGATCAATACAATCAATAACAGGACACAGAGAGAAGAGTTCCAGTCACAGGAAGTTCTGCTTCTCTTCCGATAGTGAAAAATTTCCACCTTTACATTTTAATTATTATATATGCACAATACGTGAAATATAAATAAAATATCCAACAATAAAAAAAAGATATACATTATTTCTTCATAGCTATTACTCATTTTTAGAAGGTAGATTGTTATTAAAATGCAAGTGTAATGTAAATAAAATATCCACAAATTAATATATAAGAATATATTTATCATATCACATTATATAATATTTAATACTATTATTATATATTAATATGTTATATATAAATATGTTATATGTTAATGTATTATATATTTTTAAATATATTATTATATTACATATATGCATAATATTATCCAATACTAAAAAAGGATATATAAAAGTTTTTTCATGGCCATTATACATTCTCAGATCAATGATTTCTCATATATTAATATGATGTGAATAAAATATCTAACAATATATAAGGAGATATTATATATATTATATATTATTATATAGTGATATATTTTAATATTAATATATTAACATTAATATTAATATTAATATTAATAATATTATAATTATAATAATATTATATAATATAATAATATTATAAGTAATTAATATCAATATTAATAATTAATAGTGATATTAATATAATATTAATATAATATTAATACATTATTACAATTTTTAATATATTATCCAATAATAAAAAATTATGTATATACATGTATATAAATTATGTATATATACATAATTTATATATATATAAATTAGTTAATGGCAACTATATACTTTCAGACCATAATGCATAAATATTAAATAAATAAATGCCTAAATTAATAAATGTGAATCCTGATTCAGCATCCTCCAACAATATCCATGATCAGTACTTCATTAGCTAAGTATCTGGGTTCACTTTATCATTATTATTATTATTATTATTATTATTATTATTATTATTTTATTTTTATTATTTATTATTCTTTTTTGACTGCAATGACCGCTGTCATTCATCACTGAGGTATTACATAATGGGCGTGACATCATGGGTGTGACATCACAGTTTTGACATCACAGGTCTGACATCATGGGTATGTCAAAAAGGTTGTGAAATTCCTCAATGTGGTTCCAGAGTACATGTAAAGACTGAATAAAGCATTCCATTGAGATTACCTGTAAATGTCAAAAAGCAGAGAAAAAAAAGTGCCATTACCCAATTTTTTATCTACATTCCTTTGAAGACTTAAGTTTAATTATGCATAGTATCAGAAAAAATGTTTTGTTTTCAGAACAGTTGTTTTAATTTTTTAAATACCTCTCACCCCCATATGCCTGAAAAGAAGAGGACATTTGGATCTCCTGTATCTGGAGTTACAGGTTGAGTTTGGGAACAGTACTTTGGTCTCTGCTAGAGTAGCAAGCACTTTAACAGCTGATCCATCTCTCCAGTCACTTAATTTCTTTACTTAAAGAACATATCTGAAAAATAACTTGCAGGCACAGGCCTGAATTTAAAAGGAATGTTTGGGCTGGATAGTGGTGGACACACCTTTTTTCTCAGGATTTGGGAACCAGAGGCAGGGGGGATGATGGTGATGGAATAAAGATCAATAGTCAACGTTAATCAATAATCCATACTAATCAATAATCAATACTAATCAATAACCAATAATGATCAGTAATTGATGGTACCTACCTTTAATCTAAGCACATGGGAAGTAGAGGCTGGTGAATTTATGAGTTCGAGGCCAGCCAGGTTTACAAATTGAATTGCAGGACAGTCAGGGCTAAACAGAGAAACCTTGGCTCAGAAAATAAAAATGAGGAGAGGTGTTTGGAAAAGTCTAAGACAGCTATATAAAGGAAAAAAGAGGGTTTGGGGGCAGACTGAAAGAGATAGGTAACATTTTGTAGGAATTTAAATGACAAGCAGATAGCCCAAATTCTAAAGCCAGTAGGAGAATCCTAGATGGATTCTGAGGGACAACTATTAATGATCAATAATCAATACTAATCACTAATAGTAATCAATGACCTATAATCAATACTAATTAAAGTGATATAGTAGAAAGACATCAAATGGGGAGGATTTGCTAGTGGGATGGTTCATCTTGACTATCAACTCAGCTTGATTTCAAATGAACTTAGAGACACACCTATGAGCATATCCGTAATTATTTTTTGAGAGATGACAAGCTATCCCAGGTAGTGCCCTTAGTGCATGGACTCTCCATTTACCCCTATCATGAGGAAAAAGCGAGAGAGAATGCTTATTTCCAGATAATCTCTTTGAATATTTATGCGATTAATCAAATACAGTACCACAGCCAGGCAGTGGTGACACATGCCTTTAATCCCAGCACTAGGTAGGCAGAGGCAGGAGGATGATGGTGATGGAATAATGATCAGTAATTATGATAATCTATTCAATAAAATCAATGGCTAATAATCTATACTAATCAATATCCAATAATGATCAATAATTGATGGTGCATGCCTTTAATCTCAGCATTTGGAAGGCAGAGGCAGGGGTATTTCTGAGGTTAAGGCCAGCCTGGTCTACAGAATGAGTACCAGGATAGCCAGGGCTACACAGAGAAACCTGGTCAAAAAAACAAAACAAAACAAAACAAAACAAAACAAAACAAAACAAAACAAAACAAAACAAAACAAAATCCAGTACCATCAAAATTATGGCACTAACAATTTCTCAAAATAAATCAGGAGATGTTCTCTCCTGTGAGTCACATATAATCTAAAATAAATCCTAAAAGTGTTAACACCACTATGTGAAGTTACACAGAAGTTCTGATAAAATTTATGCAAAATCATTTGTGTGTGGCAGCACATACCTTTAGATCCAATACAGAGATAGCAGAGGCAGGTGGCTGTCTAGGAGTCTAACACAAGCCTGCTCTACATAGCAGGTTATAGTGCTATGTAGCAAGAGTTTCTCTCAACAAAACTAAAAGGGAGGATGAAAGAAGTAAGCAGTGTTTACTATCCCTGTCACCATCATCATCATCACCAATTATTGATCATCATTGTTTATTGATCACTATTGGTATTGATTGTTTATGAGCATTGATTATTAATTGTTCCTTGGTGACAAGGCCATGGGATCAGCTTTTGTGATAATATATGACCATGTATTGTGGTGCCCAAGTCTGATTACAAATTTTTGTTCAGATTCTATGGAGATATATATATATGTGTGTGTGTGTGTGTGTGTGTGTGTGTGTGTGTGTGTAATTATGCTGTTGTATGAGATGTGCTTAATTAGACCAAAGAGCAGAGTTAAGCCTGTGTCTGCCATGAAACATCCCCATCAGAAGACTTGAGCTGAGGGATCTGACTTAGCAACACCTGCCTTAAGATTTCTGCAAGATACTTCCTACAATCACATAGACCTACTAACATTATCTATTAATTTGAAATAAAGCTTTCATTTGAATATCCTGAGGCTGATGTATCATGTCATTATAGCCTCTTGTACTCTGCAAACACACTTACGTCTTTGCATGTCTTAGCTCCCAGATATCTATAGGCCAAGTTCATATAAGCAAGTACTTCTGACAAACAAATGCAAAAAGTTTACACAGAGTCTAAGCTGTATAGATTCATATAACCAATTCCAAGGTTAAGGGAAGTTAATCAATTTCCTTGTGCTAAACAGAAAAGCAACCATAGGGAAGCTACCACAGGAAAGAAATGTGGAGTCCTTGTGGATAATACAGCCTCTTAGCTTTGGCATTTCTGATTGGGTTGTGCATGCACATATATGTATGCTCTCACAAAAGGAAACTTTCTAATTAAAATTATTGAGCTTATTACAATTTTTACTCATGCAATTGGGAGCTATGCTACAGTAAGAGGATTCTGAGAAAAATGGATAGACAAATAAAACCACAGAGAATCTTCCATTTTGTAAACTTGTGTTTATCCTGAAACAACGTCAAGGTCTCATAATATAAATTTTTAAAGATGGGCAGGAATTAAATAAATGTTATTCAAAATATTATGCTTTTCAGTTGGTCTAGTCACTCATCGTTTGTTCTCACACAATGGCTGGGAAATACTTCAGCACTCAGGGAAGGGGCCATTTCTCTATTTTCAAGAAATCATTAAAGTTCATTGTATATATGTATGTATATATATATATATATATATATATATATATATATATATATATATATGTATATATGTGTGTGTGTGTGTGTGCGCGCGCACATGTGTGTGCGCACATGTGTGTGTGTGTATACACACATATAAATTTGAGAAACACTTCTAAATTACGTTGAAGCCCACTGTGATTGGATACCCAGAGAGCCCTAAAAATTTCTCTTGAAGACCAAAAAGACACTGAGTCATCTGTAGACAGAGACAGTCCCCAAGGGAGTGTCAACCTCTCCTCATCACCCCAAGAGGATATCAGTCACCCTGTTTCTACTAAGGAGAGCTCATAACATGTTCCTATTGTCCAAGAGGAAGGAAAACATTCCATTAGTTCCAGACTGGAGCACACAGCTTTGGTTCATATCTTATGGTGATTCATCACTACAACAGTTCCAAAAGGGAGTGCAACTATATTCCCTGTTAGTCAAGGAAATTTCAGACATGACATATGTCAAACAGAGAACCTGGTACCTTACCATTCCTACCAAGAGTAAGACCCATCATTCCAATATTAGCCTTGGTACCCATATTGGGACCCTTTTGCCCTAGCAGACCAAAGATATACACATTTTGTTTGAAACAATCTCAAATGGATTCCTCGGCAAAGGGGGTGATGCAGTTGTATCCTCTTTCCTAAAAGAACAATCAGTCCTACTCAGTCTGAACAATGTCGAATCAGACTTTCCAGTTCTCACCAAAGGGATATTGGATATGTTCCCCCTGTTTCAGGCAGCCTCAGAATGTTTCAGGGTGAAAGAGATGGCCAGTCACAGGCTCCATCTAAGACACTGCGCCTCACAGTTGCTTTTTATTACAAAGAAAATTCAGAAATGTGTCTTCTAATCAACAATGAATGAAACATTCAGGTTCTGCCATAAGAAACTTCCTAATTACCTCTTCTTCCCAACATGGCATCAGAGCATCCCAGTCTGCCAAATGGAAGCTTTAAGAAAGTCCATCTCAAGAGGATTGCCTGGTCCCTACTTTTCTTGACCATGGCATCTTCAATTCTTTTTTTTTTTTTAATCTAAAAGCCACCCTGATGTTTTTGCCCTCTGTGCCCCATAAAAACAACAGGAGTTTTAAATTTTTTCTTTTAGTCAACCATTTGTCCAACTTACAACTACCACTCTTAACTGCCTCACATACACAGTAAAGCATCAGGTAGGTTTCTCTGACTAAAGCATTGTAAGGATTTTTTTTCTGATTAAGAATAGCTCACAATTTGTAGTCAAAACAGCATGCTTTATAATGTGCTCCTCATGGAGAATAATATGTGCTTCTTCTGACCAATGTGGATCTAAGCCTATTTGATCTGACCTAATTGCTGAAAAATCAACTATCACTATCTTAGTTTAACTGAGTGCATCTTACTCTGATCCTCTGAACTCATGACCTCTATCCAAAGAGTAGGACTCTGGTGATCTAATGTCTTAGAGTAGTTTACAAAGTTATAATCCCAGCATATATATTTTAAAGTTGGTCAGCAAAAACACGAAATATATGCCATATTCAAAAATAGGCAGCTGATTTATCAGGAGACCTAGCTGGGAACTGCCCCTTAGTGTGATGGAGATTGATTTCACTGCTGCCTGGCCTGCATGACATGGATGTTCTAGGTTCCCATGAAGACTGGATAAGGAAATGTTTCAGCCTTCTCTACCCTCCAACTTGATTCTTGATCTTCCCCTGATACAAGAGTCTTTGAAAATTTTGCTTTCCCTGACATTTGCCTCTAAAGATAGGTATTCCTAATAGTTTCGGGATATGCCAACGTTCTCATTCTGTTCATTGGTAATTGAAATTGTGTTTCTGACACAGAACCAGAAAGGCTCACACTTTCTCCAGTCACTGAAGTGGGACTCAAATCATTCACAAGGGTTCATGGGGTCCTAGGGCATATTCTGTCTTTACCTTGTAGGCAAATGCACTCCAGTCTTTCTCACATAGGCTTCAGACCTACAGTGTAAGAACTACTGATCTTCCAAATTTCTGTATGTATAAAAAGAACTGCTGATCTATCTGCTCTGAACCCGGGATCCTCAGATCTTCCCATATAGACTAAGTGACCTTAATCTTAATTATCTAAAACCAGTGTGCCTGACAACTTTCACCAATAACACAAGGTGGTTTCAGATGTACTTCCTCAACATCAAATGTGACAGTGACTTTCCAATATTCAGGGGAGCATTACCATACAATACGTTTGAGACCCTGTAACCTCAGACATTCATTAATTGCTCAAATTGATCTCAGAGTTACCTCCTAAGTAATAAGGTGTCACATAGGTTCTCAATGACAAAAAAAGGTCCTGAGATCTATGACATAATAAGCAGAGGATTTAAGTCCTTGACAACCTTTTAAGGAAGTTACAGATATAACCCCTACTATCAGCATGCAATAGAATTGATGAAGTTACAATGGGGCCCAAGATGGACCCTTCTAGAAGGACAATTTATGCCTCCAGCTAATAACTCCTTCAAGTCATGCCACCTCAGATGTAAACTAACTTATGTCATTAAGGGGACTGATTCCATTTTGAAATATCTTCTGAAGAGGACCTTAGTTTTATTGTCTCTAATCACAGCAGCACCTGACATTAAGTATATGCCAAAGAGGTCAGATGACCTTGAGAATAATAACATTTTTTTCTTCCACTGTCTTCTCTGGAGTGGTCTTAGACATTCCACTCTGATGAAGAAAGCTATAGAACTGTCTTTGTGAATGAAGAGTGTGTCTCAAACATTTAGGCTTGCCTGTAATGTGCTACAGACTGAATCCTTTTCACCAAGAATGCACAGAAGCTTCTCTCTTTGTTTATGGTAGACTCAGGTCTACCATTCAACTAACAGAAACCAGAGATTCTCCCTCAGACTTTATTGGTCAGGAAATACACCTTTGACTACCCATAAAAACCTCACAGACCTCTGGATTCAAGTCCAATGGCCACTGAATGATAAACTCAAACTAGATCCAAGCACATCTATCTTTAATCTGATCACCAGAAAGGTAACATTCCTCCACACCCATACCTGTGCAGCTTATTTTAAGTTTAAATAGGGAACAGATCCATGGACTTAGACCCAACTAGTCAGAAGAAACCTCATAACACTGTCAAGTCTGTTTTTGTCAAAAATAAAAATTTTCTATATTTCTCTGAAGATGTGGAGCCTGGAGTGCCTGGACCAACCTCCTCTACAGAAGGTAAAAAGGGATACTTCCCTACTCTCCAACAGGATTGAGGACCTTTCTCTTTTCTAATTTTCTAATTTTGGTATTTTTTTCCCTCTCATGATTGAGGCCTTAAAAGTTACCCGTTTGACTCAGTATACTCCCATAAGAATTCTTTTTTTCTCAGCAGCCTCTGGGATATTTTACCTCTGACCAAGGAGCATTTCTGTTTTTAATCAAAGTTCACAGAAATCAAGAGAGGAAGCAAATTGTGTAACCTTATACAATTTCTTGAGTAAAGTCACATGACATGTTGTAAAATCATCAGTCTATCATAGTTCTGGTTGGTTAAACATAAGTCTCAGGAAATTAGCTAATATTATAAGATCCCAAGCATACTCAATTTCAATTGAAATAGTCCAGTTGGAGTTCATAGCGTTGTGTACTGTCATTCTGATTATTCTACTTGATATGTTAATTTCTTGATAATAGTAAGATTCCCACAGTCCAATGTAATCATACGTAGAGCCTTGTGGTTAATTTTCCACAAATGCCAGTATCTACTAGTAGCTAGACTTAAACCAAATCCCCAGAATATAAAGCTGCACAGAAAGAATAATTACCACAGAAGGGGCAATTTCTCTATTTTCAAGAAATCATTAAAGTTTATTGTATATGTGTGTGTGTGTGTGTGTGTGTGTGTGTGTGTGTGTGTGTGTGTGTTTGTGTATACACACATATACATTTCAGAAACACTTCTAAATTACATTGAAGCCCACTGTGATTGGGTATCTTCTATTATCAATGCAATATGGGAGATTCCTTACAATAGCACGATTTCTTCTACACTGAGCTTGTTTGGGGAAAACAACCACTTTTCTCTCGACCAGATGGACATCACATACTCTCAATTCGATTATGGTATCGATTTTATTTTTTCTTATAAACACTTTTCACTCAGCAATTGAGAATCCTGAAACATTTTTCCATGCTAATGAGGCATTCCAGCTACCCTAATCCAATAGCTGATGACCATTAGCCATCTTGCCTGTTCCTACTCTACTTTTCCCAAAGTTTCATGATATCACCCTAAGAAAATTTTGAATCTATGTACCTTGGTCTCTATATCGAAATGCAGGAAAATGTTCACACATAGTCCAAGTTAAGTAGATTCATATTACCAATTACATCGTCATATGAATATAATGACTAATGATGAACATAAATCGTTTGAGAAACAACTTGGACCTTAAATTTAAACCAGGAAGAATCAATCAGGGAAGCCAGAAAAGTAAAGATATTTAATTTTTTAGTTGAATGGCAAATCACTTTGTAGACTTCAACTACAATAGTTCACTGTTGTTTTCATATCATGTGCAGTACTAAAGAAATTGCTTGTCAATTCATGTTGCTGTCACATCAGAAAGCTTTTACATAACCAGTTGTTCTCATCATTTTCCTTTTCTTTATGGTATTAATGCTTCATAGAAACAGAATGGTGTCTTCTATACTGATTTATCTTTATTTAATGATAATAAATTTAATAATAACTTCTACCCTTATGTTTATTGTCTTCTCAGTCTACAGTTCCTTACAACTTAGGATGTTCATATTATTAGTAGAAACTTTGAGAATCCAGGCAGAAATTGCATTATTTGTGCACAGGTTGGATAGCTATGCCAAACAAGACTAACTCTTCAGTTTTGGGTTCAGCTACTCAGATCTGTGTGTAGATGAAACCACACCATTATGGGTAATTGGACTCAAGTCTAAAACAAAAACATTGGGGAAGAGAAATAAGTTGGTGCCTGCTTTCTCTAAGTATGAACACAAACTAAAAAGATACAAAACTCTGAATAATAACTGGAAACTTAGGATAACTGCTGTAAAGTTTCTCCACTGTATAAAATACCTAGGACCTTTACATTTGACAGAATTTTATATGGCACCTTCACACTGCCTGAAGGAAATTCTGTCAATAGGGCATCAGAGTTTTCCTTTCTTACATGGGGTTCACTTTTCTGAGTGTTAACTTACTACTTCTCACTACATTGAACAGAATTGCAGAACTCTCCTAGGACTAGCGTTTCCCTAGACCTCATTTGCCAAGTGAGGCCTTGAGCACTTATTACACCTTATGTGGTCTTTATATATTCCTAGTCCTTCCAAGTTGCTTTCAGTCTTTTTTCCTTAAAAGGCTGTCAGAACAAGGGAGCCTTATACTACTAATTCAACATAAAAGAGCATCTAACATTCCCTGTCTTCCCAATAGGATTGTGGTTCTATTGTCTACCTCCACCCACAAAATGGATTTTAGACCTTCAATTTCTGCAAAAGGGGAACTTGGGAATCAAAGTCTATTGAAAAGGCTCTCAATACTAGCACTGTTTCAAAGTGGTGTTTTAAACCTCCATCTTCTACATTAGAAGACTTCAGGTCAACTAGCAAATGAAGATCCAAAAAAACGATCTCTTCTGCCCATGTCTCACAAACAAGTCTATTAACAAAATTTTCTTTAAAGCCTTCACAATATTAGAATTGCCAATGCCCTTCTATACTTAAAGAAGGAAGGAAAAATCAGGGGCAGACCTGCATATTCACTGTAAACCTATAATCATTCATAGGACTAAAATCAGCATTAGGCTTGACATACGTGGTCTTGGGTCTCTGTGGAAAAGAACAGAAACAGATGGTTATTAGCTATTGTAAACAAGCAACTTTGGTGGAAAGTTACCATAGACCTGTTGTAGTAGAAAGTTGTCATAGACCTTGTAAATAGGTAGCCATTTTGGATAGTACCAACTTAGATAAAAAAGAACAGGACTGATGGAATCAGAGAGCTCAAGAGACAAGGGAAGTTGAACAGAGGCCACAGGGGGACTTGGGGAACACAACATTCTTCATTGGCATTAGTCTCAACACTGGCTTCCCACATAGCAGCAGGAGGCACAGCACTGGACACATGGCACTCTGTGAGCTGCTCTGTGCATCCATGAGGCCTTTAGTTTCCCTTGATTGAGCCCATAGTGTGGTGGGAGATGAAAAGACAGGCCCCCACAAAAACCTTGGTCTACTTACCCAGTCACACAGGTTGGTATCTCAGGTATCCATCAACGAATTCTGGTAGATGCTGCCTCACAAAGACATCCAATCATCTGTTGTCCACAAAGGCCCAGATGGTCTTGCTGCCCACTTCTAAAATCTCACCTGCATTCCAGCTAGCATGATGAGCTGAGGAAAAGGACATATCTAAGCAAGAAGGGAATATTTCATCTCGACATTCCCATTTGAAAACTCTGCTCTGGACTCAGGCGCCCAATTCTAAGCAACTACAAAATAAGCATCTCCAGGCAACTGACCAGGATACCTGGCAAACATTATGAGCTAATTCAAGCTCCCTCAGAATCTCTCTCCTCTCTGAAAACCTCCACCCCACCTCCATCACACCATTCACCAACTGCCATGGAACACTGTGGACACTTTGATCATCTTCCTGCCTCTAAAGTCCCCAAGTCACTCTCACCATGGATCCTTCTTTCTATATCCTACCACACAACCACATACCTACCTGTGCAGGGACCAGGCACACATGCAACTCAGAGCTTTCTGAATAGATTCAAGTGGACTCAAGATGACAGGCAACTAGGGACAAAGCACAATGAGCATGTCTCACTTGTCTCACCAGGATCCCTGTAGCACAATTCCTCACCAACTCCTCCTAGACATATTCACACCAAGGTCTTCTGAGGTTGCACATTGGAAATACTCAAGGTGTCTTAAAACTTTCTCTCCAAGTGATCAATACCACAGCATTATAGCAACTGGCTAGCTATCCATCTATCTATCTATCTATCTATCTATCTATCTATCTATCTATCTATCTATCTGGCAATCTATCTATCATTTATCTTTTTCTACCTACCAACCTATATACATATCTACCTACCCACCAACCTTCCAACTTTCTTACATACCTCCAATCTTTTTATCTATCTATCTATCTATCTATCTATCTATCTATCTATCTATCTATCTTTTTCTACCTACCTACCTACCTACCTACCTACCTCCTTCTATCTCTTTTAGGCTTGCCAATACATACACATCCAGGTACATTTTCTAGGGCAGAACCACCTCTTTGTTTACCAGATAATGAATTCTGTGGTCAATTTTGAAATGATTTTCACTATCCACCAGGAAGCCTTCCTTTCCTGAGCAGTGAGAGTCTCCAGAGGTCCTCTCCTGCACTCTTAAGAGCTTAAGTCACAGCTGGTGTAAGTAGACCCATCTAACAACCACCAGGAGAGAAGTCTGGCATTGATTTCCACTTCTGCCTCCCTACCAAGCTTTCTTGAGGCATCTGCTCTGACAGAATCAAGACAGCTCTTTCTATCCAGGCAGTCCTGCTCTGAGTTCTCAGAGGTGCAAGGCCCACCACCCCAAACAAGGAAGAATCCTGTCACCCTCTATATTATTTATTGCTAAACAACTGTCTCATCCTTTTACAAACACAGAGAGGTACCATCAGGAACAATTTCCCTGTTGTCCACAATAAGTATTTCTAAACCTTGTATCATCCTATGCTATGGCGTGGTCACACATACCACCTTAAGGTCTTTTACTACATTGAACCTAACCTTCCCAGACCAAGCTGTGCTCAACACCATAAGAAATGATAAATTAATAAATGTATAAATGAATAACTCTTAATATTGATTCAGCCTTCGCCTTCATTGTTCAATATCCGTGATCAATACTCTTTATCTATAGGTTGTGGTTGACCTTATTCATTATTATTACTACTATTATTTATTTTTATTCTGTTTTTTGACTGGAATGATGATTTTTCTTGATCATGGTGATGTTTTGTGAGTCACTGAGGTATGATATCATGAATATGACATCATCTGTGTGACATCATGGGCATGACATCATGGGTGTTACATTATGGGTATGATATCGTGTATATGACATCATGAGTGTCACAGTGTGACATCATGCATGTGTCATCAAGTGTATTTAATGGGTATGACCTCATGGGTATGAAATCATAGGTGTTATATCATGAGGGTGAAATCACAAGTGTGACATCACAAGTGTGAAATCACAAGTGTGACATTGCAAGTGTGACTTTAAGGGCATGACATCATGAGTTTTATATCATGACTGCTTTAAACATGGCAATAGTTAAAAGAAATTTCAATTTTCATTTTGAAATTAAATGTCTCAAGATGATTACTTGATTTATGATTGTCTAAGATTTCTGTGAATTATTTTACATACTTGTGAATGTTTCCTAAATCATATCATTATTAATAATAACATTATAAAGTTCTTCCAATAAAATCACATTTGCACAGTAAATTTAAAAATGAAGATAACTGAATAGTATATTTTATAGCATTGATAACTCAGTAATTAATATTCTTTTCTCAAAGTTTTAAAAGTTATTCATTTTCTTTGTCAGAATACAAAGAAATGTTTCATTACAGCACTTTTGTGCATATGCTTTTATTCATATACATATTTATATACATAAGCTTTTATTGATTTTATTGCACATGTGTAATGGAATTGTCCATTGTTGTCTAGATAATTACCAAGTTTATTCATGTCCATGAACAAGCAACTGGATGCATTGGAAAGACAGAAGACTAAGTCTTGTAGAAGTCCAAATTAGTAACTTTATATATTCAGAATGGGAGAAGCTTAAGACTGGAAGTCAGTTGAACAAATGATGGTTTGAATATTTAATAGGCCCCTGGTGTCCCTTCCTTTCCAGTATTTGACCTGTCTAAATAATCCCCAAGGTGTTTTCCTGCTATTTTTCTTGACAGACTCTTCTGAGAACAAAAACACATCATATCAGGGAGCCTGCCTTAGTTTTTCCTTAATGCTTGTCATCTTGTAACTCCTCCTAATGTATGTTTCTCTCTCTCATTCTCTCTCTCTCTCTCATTCTCTCTCTCTCTCTCTCTCTCTCTCTCTCTCTCTCTCTCTCTCTGGCTCTCTCTATGTTTGTGTGTAATGTGTTTTCATGTATGTAGGTGCACATATGTATGGGTATGTATGCATATATGTGCATGTGCCTGTAGAGATCACATGTTAATATTAATGTTGGGTGTCTTTGATGACTCACCCACAAACCACTAGCCAGTTTGTCCTTGGGATTCCCAGTCTTCAACTGTCCAGAGTATAGGTGAGCAGCCACACTCACTCAACAGTGAGTACTGGAGATCTAAACTTTTGTCCTCACATTTGTGTGGCAAGTGCTTTATCCACTCAACTAACTAACCACCTCTATTATTTTTTGAAAAATATTATTAAAAATTGACATTTATGTCCTTTATTTTCTTTCTGAAAAGTTGGTTGGTGGCAAACATAAAAGCTGTTGAATTTTAAATATTGATTTTGGATCATTCCACTTTGCTGAAAATGTACATATGTGAGTTTTCTGCTGAAGGATTGTAAGCACACGATCACATTTTCTGTGAATAGGGATCATTTGACTTCTTCCTCTCTTATTTGTATCCCTGGGGGTATGTAAACTAGTTTAGCACTGTGTAAATCACTACATAGGTTTTCAAACATAGACTTATTATATGGCCTAGCTGTCACACTCCTGGATAAATACTCAAAAGACCCTAAGACCTACTACTGACATACATGCAATGCATGTTTATTGCTTCAGTATTCACACTACCAAACAAATGGAACCATTTCTTTCCATTATGCGCTTATTAGAAAAAATGTAATTCATATATACACATACATATATATATACACACACATAAACATACATATAAACATATGTAATGGTATTTTAGTCAACTGAAAAGGTAGCTGAAATCATGGCATTTGGAGACAATTGTATAAAAGGAGTGATTGTTATGTTAGGTGAAGTAACACAGTTTTAGAAATAGGGAATTAACCGATTTACTCTCAAGTCGGTTTGAGGTAATTTTTATATGATTTTATGATGTGTTCCTCATTTTTCCAAGACTTTTAACATGAAGGGTTGTTTAATTATGTCAAATTCTTTCTCAACATGTACTGAAATGACCACGTGGTTCTTGTTTTTCCTCTGAGTTTGTTTATATAGTGGATTACATAGATGGCTTTCCAAATATTGAGCTACCCCTACATTCCTGGGATAAAGCCTACTTGATCCTGATGGATGATGGTTTTGATGTGCTCTTGGGTACGGTCTGTGAGAATTTTATTGAGTATTTTTGCATCGATATTCTTAAGAAAGATTGGTTTGAAATTCTCTTCCTTTGTTGTGTCTTTGTGTGGTTTAGGTATGGGTGTGATTGTGGCAACATTGATCTAATTGGATAATGTTCCTTTTGTTTCTATTTTGTGGAATACTTTGAAGAGAATTGGTATTAGGTCTTCCTTTAAGGTCTGATAGAATTTTAAACTAAAACCATCTGGTCCTGGGCATTTTGGGCAGGGAGAATTTTAATGATTGCTGCTATTTCTTTAGGGGTTATAAGACTGTTTACATGGCTTATCTGCTCTTGATTTAACTTTCTAACCAGCCTTCAACTCCCCTCTGAAGAGATGGTAGCCTCTCACTTATGCGACAACCTGACCACCTTTCAGGAGCTCTGCTGTAACCAGGGACAAAGGAATCCTCCCCACCAAAGACAGCACTCTCTGCCTCATAAGAGGCCTGCTCCAACCCATGTCACAGAGCTCTACCTGGATACCAAGAATGTCAGACTCCAGTCAGAGACACCCATGCACATTGACACCAGAGATAACCATATGGTGAGAGCAACAGAAACCAATGTAACTTGATATCATCAGAACCCAGATTTCCCAACACAGCAAGCCTTGGAGACCCTAATACACCTGAAAAGCAAGATTCTGATATACCATACCATTTCATGAAGATGTTAGAGGCCTTTAAGAAGGACGTAACAACTCACTGAAAGAAATACAGGAAAGGGTCTTTTATTTATTAAACAAAGCTCAAGTTTTTATATTCCTGGCAATGATGATGTTTCCTACTCTTTGTGATAAGAGAGAGCAGAGATGACTACTTTGTCTCACTTCATATGTGACAAAATATGGAAATTGATTTTCTCATCTATTAACAATAATAACCTACATTGTCTGCTTAGAAATACAGCAAAAGGCAGGAAAAAGGGAAAAGATGATGGCCTCCACCCTTCTTCCCAATCTATCTCTCACCTATGTGTCTCATTTCGTGAATGCTGAGAATTGTCATTTCCAAAAAATTCCATGGTGGGTGACCCCACGTCATCTATAACAGTCACCACCTGTAGAAACCAACAGGCTTATTGTAAAAAAATTACAGGTATACCATACAACCCCGTCTTACATTTCAGGCTCAGACTATCCCTGTACCTGTTCTCCTCTATGATATCCACGAGGTCCTTGTCCTTGCCCAGTATGTTGCTGCCCAGGCCATTCATATTTTAAGTTTCGAAGCATTCCAGTACACTGGGAGAATTCATATTCACATTGTTCTTGTTCCCTATGCTACAGGGTTTGATGCATAAAAAAATAAACATAAAAGTAATTCAATGTCGGAAAAAGACACCGCCTCCCAAGAAATGAACTTAACATTCAAATGAATTCAAAAACAATAAAAGTCTGGTCTCTGTACATATGAGGCTATAGGAACTACTGACTGCTTTGCTAGCACAGTATTCAGGGACATGCCCCTGGGTTACAGACTTCTAAAAATCCAGAACACCCACACAAACATGTGTATATCATCTAGCCTATATTCAGGTCTACCTTGCACAGATACTTTTCACTTTCTGGGACCACTGAATTGCAACGTATGGAGTAGGCTAAGCCAAGTAAAGGAAGCAACCCAACATTTTTTTGAAAATGAAATGTTGTTTCAGTTATAAAAGTAAACTAAATTTCTATACCTCCTCTTCAATATCTGGGTAAGAAGGTTGTTCACCATAGAAGGATCTACTGATATTCAAATCATAGACCTCTGTCATCTTCACTCGTGGGCCACAGAGTTGGAAAAACTTTTCCCCCAAAAGTGGATGATGATATTGATATGTTCTCTTTGGCTGCATTTGTAAGTACACAAAGTAACAAAGATCTGTTGTTAGTCTATGCTTTTCTTTAATGTACGAAACACAGTGGACATGGGGAGGGATTGCTTACCCAAGCCCTTAAGAAACCCCAGACATATAGATGTTACACTGGGCCCTGCTAAGACCTGCCTGGGCCATCACCTCCTGTACATAACCAGATTGCAGACCCATTACTCATTATTATAAGAATTAAAAATTATATCTACACTGAGAATTTAATTGTGTACTAATTCAAAAAGAAAAAAACCCAAAACATTTTTGTTTAAAAAACTTTTTTAAAAAGGATAAATGTATTCACATGCTTTTTCTTCTAAATAGTTCAATGAAATTTCCTGGTACTCCAAAAAAAAAAAAAAAAAAAAAAAAAAAAAAAAAAAATCCCTGCAAGGCAAAAAGGCCTTTTCAAAAACAAAGATGCCAAGACTCAGGAATTTGCCATTGTCACATTGCTGGGGCTAAACTGAAACAACCATCTTTTAGGTTTTAGTCTATGAAGATTGCCTGGGGAATTGGCGGTGGAGTATCTGCCTTTTGGATCTGTAAGAGATACAAACAATTCTGCATAACTGATAAAAACTCACTTCCTTGCTTGATCATCCTGCATATTTAAGAATCCTGCCTTTTAGAAAATCATTATTTAAATACATGGTTATATCCACAATCACAGATAGAAGAAATGAAGGCAAGCAGAAGAAAAGAAACTAGCTTATGCTGCTGTTTGCTGAGGAGAAGGTTGGGATAAGTCTTCAAAAGAGCTGCCCTCTCTTGAGATTTGCCCACACATGAGGAAAATCTGGACCAGTAGAAATCCAGTATTTTCATAGCAGCTCAACTTACTTCAACTATTCTCTGAAGCACAAAACATTCTTGTATATTTGAAAAGCTAGTAGATTAGAAACTATAAAGTTAACCTGGGCAAAGTGAATTTAAGCTAGCTTCTGGGTGCACAGCTTGTAATGGTGTGGTTGGACAAGATGGGGCAGCCTCAGATACCTTCTGATGTCCTTGTTCTTGACCCACAACGACTTCTTGAAACTTAGGGTCTTTCTTGTGTTCAGTATCTTCTGTTATTATACAGAAATCATCATCTGAAGAAGCATCATGACATGCAGAATATTCATCAATTACATGTTCCTTAGGATTGGATAGCTTTGCCTCTACCAAGGGTTTCTTCACATCCTCTTCAGTGCATTCTCCTTGTTCTGGAGTGGCCTCTGTGTCTTGGCTGTCATTTAGGAGGAACTCTGGACCTACTTCAAATTCTCTGTCTTGGGGCTCTAGCATATATTTTGGATCTATCTCATACCCCTGTCTAGATGTAGGGGCTAAGGAAGAAAGCACAGAGAAGATTGTGACAAAACAGTAAAATGTGCCAAAAAAGGAAAAAGCAAGTGAATAATAAGAATTCTATTGAATTCTTCCTATTGGAAGAGGGAGAATCTGCACATTTCTAATTGGGATTTCTAGAAGGTAAAAGACTAGGGATTGATTGAATCTGTGAAGAGATATTTACCTTTATTGCTCTGAAATCATCATCTCCAAAATTTTACAGAAAACAGGCAAAGTTAGACTTGACATTTGTGATTTCACACCATTATAAACTGAGCACGGTTTTTATTTTAAAGCTTGCTATGCCCTTGAAGGTCATCCCATTTCTTTAGACCACATCCAAATAGCTAATTGTACCTACTTGATACTGGTGTTGTTGATGAAATATTTGTAGATGAAGAACTTGTGCTTGTCCTCATGCCAGTGCTTATGCTTGTAGCTGCACTTAATTCTGGGTTTATGCTTGAGTGAGAGGGTGTCCGGACCTGAATTAAGTCAAATGGCATTCGCTGAGTGGCTGCTTGAACTTCTACAATCTCAACCTGAATTTGCAACAGAAGATAACACACTTCACTTACAAGATAGAATAAGATAGGCATACTAGGAAAAACAGGCAGACCTGTCCCAAACCTTAGACATACCTCACAATATACTTCAGTAATTGAAGAAAGACCCAAAATCTTCACACACACACACACACACACACACACACACACACACACACACACACACACACCTACACATCCTTAAAAATATTGTTGGGGTACTAAGCCTCAAAGAGGAAGTGGCCACTGATGGGTTTTCTCAGAGTTCCTACACATGTAAGGTAGGCTTCAAACACAGTAAATGCCAAGTATGACATAATGTTTCAGGCAGATTAAATGGAAAATATCAGTAAGAGTATTTTGGCTGTAAGAAAAAAATGAATTGTAGGACACTAGAATTTCTAAGGTTAAGGTTATAGAGCAAGTTAGGAGAATAAAAGAATAAAAGGAACAAAAGATGTCAGTTTTCCTTAAGCCTGCTTATGTTTTAGTCAAATATTATTTTAAACCATTTGTAGATGATCAACTTAGGGTCAGGATAAGCACAAGGACTATTCTAAGCATGGCAGTTACTTACAGTAAGGAAAAAATAACAGAAACTGTCATGCTCATAAGACATTTATTGAAATGAAAGTCTTTCTATATTGATAACACACATTAACTAAATAATGATATAACAAGAATAAAGGCCCCAATGGTTCTCTGGGTGACTGCCAATGTACATACTTCTGTGCCTGCTTCAGGACACTCCTCCACATTCACAGCTTCAGCCTGAGCATCTGTTTGCATTTTGTTCCTACGGTGGCGTTTTCGAAGCCTTAATAAAGCCATAAAGAAATCATTATTAATATGTATTTTGTGTATTGGTCAGGAAGCTTCCTCATTGCTGGATAACTTTCATAGTACTGGAAGGGGATTGAGGAAAGAAATTCATCAACAGGCTTACTAGCTGTGAACACTGTGATCAAGGATAATGCCTAGCATGACAAGACATGCTCATGTTTACAATCATGGCATTACAATGTTATAGGTGCAACCAACCAATTTCTGACTGGATTGATGGCCACACCACAGGAGAAAACACATAGGAACTGATCTGTGAAGCGTTAGGAAGAGAAGTTGGAGATTATATGACCTAAATACATTGTGTGAAATTCTTAAAGAATGAATAAAATCATATTGAAATTAACATTGTATAATGATATGTATGCATGGAAATACCATAAGTAAACCCACTACTTAAAATTAGGGGTTTTTAAAGTTAAAGTATGTCTAACTTTAAAATGTGCTGTGTCCTAGGATTAGAGGTTTAATTCTGTGGAAAAACACTTAGCCAACATAGTTTATGTTCTGGTTCTAAATCATATTCTAGTCTTGCAAAGACAAGAACACAAAAACAAGATATTATATTTATATTTGGGAGGTCAAGCAAGAAGAAATCCACCATCAGTACAAAATATGAGAAGTTGAGATATAGTAATATGTCTGACTGTAAAAAAAAATAAACAGCCAGGCAGTGGTGGTGCACGCCTTTAGTCCTAGCACTTGGGAGGCAGAGGCAGGCGGATTTCTGAGTTCGAGGCCAGCCTCGTCTACAGAATAAGTTTCAGGACAGCCAGGGCTATACAGAGCAATGCTGTCTCGGAAAAAAAGAAAAAAAAAAAAAAAAAAGAAAGAAAGAAAGAAAAAAAACCAAACAAGATAATCTAACAGTAAATGTGCTAAGTGATATTTATGAGATTCTGATGGCATAAAGAAGAGTTAAAACAGGAAAAGCCAGTTAATGAGTTATTGCAGCCATCTGCATATATTATTTGGCATGAAATGTACAATTTTTACTCTTACTGGTTTGATTTTCAGTGTGAAATAATTTAAACACAAGCATATTATTTACAATAGTTAACACTTAGAGAAAATTCTAACACAACACACATACATGTGTATGGGTGTACATATATACAACACACAAGTTGATTTTTCTTGAAGGTAGGATCTCACATATCCCTGGCTAGGCTTAAACTCAGTATGTTGTCAAGGAAGACATTACACTTTTTATTTTGGGGCTGGAGGAATGACTCAGCAGTTAAGAATACTGACTTCTCTTTCAGAGGCCCTAGTTTCAATTCCCAGCTCCCTCAATGGAAGCCTACACCTCTCTGTAACTCCAGTTACAGAGTATCTCACACCCCTCTCCAACTGCTGTTTTTCACTGGAGATATGTGGCTCACAGACATACATGTAGGCAAAATACACAGATAATGATTGTCTTTAAATTGCTCTATGTGCCCCCACCTCTCAACTCAGATATCACAGGCATATGCTGCTAGGTTTATGCTAGGCAAGCCCTCTGTCAACTGAGCTACATTCCCTGCCAGTGGAGAAACCCTTTTTTTTTTTAAAAAAAAAAAAAAGACGTGACAAAACACACATTTCAAACACTTCAATTAAAGCTTTCAATTCAAGGATTTCTGGTCGATTCAGATCATAAGATGATTACAATGATTTTAGTTCCCTTTGCATTTTTAGCCCTTTCATATTTACATATTTCTTTATATGCTGGTGACTTACTCTGGGGAAGCACTAAGATAACTCTCCAACCCCAAGACAGTTTGAGAACATTTTCATAGCTCAGAAAAGGTATTCCACTGTTCTAGCTACCATTCCTCTCTGTCCCCATCCACTCTGCACACAATACCTGGCCAGAGGCAACCTCTAATCCACCTTCTGCCTCTGTTGAGTTCTGTGTTGTGAATTTACAGATGAGCAAAATTCAGTTTGTCTAGGTAGGCTTCACAGCAGGTAGGCTTGGTGGCCAGCAGGCTTTGAACAGAGCCTTCACAGGCTTCTGATTGTAAGCCCTGGGTCTTAACAGACAACCATACAATACTCAGATTCCCCCTTGTTTTCAATTGAAACCAGTCACTGAAGTTTAAACACTTGACATCATCCTGGACTTTTTGTAAGCCCTGAGCCTTGGCTGCAAAATATTGTTACTTTTTATCCATCTGTTCCCAATCCTCATTCTTTTAAGGTAGTAAGTAACCTGGGACCCCTAGCTCTCCCATGTACTTCAGACATTAATCTATCTTTCACCTTAAATTTGCTTGGCTTTGCAGAACTGTCTTAAAGCCAAGCTTGCATTTCCTTTGAAAGCATAAGGCAATTTTTTGCCTTTGAATTGTCTTGCAGGCTGTGCATGGTGGCCCACTCATGAAACCCTGGAACATGGGAGGCAGAGGCATGAGGATCTCTGTGAGTTGGAGGCCAGCCTGCTTTATATAGTGAGTTCCTGGAAAGCCAGAAAATCTCTCTCTCTCTCTCTTCTCTCTCTCTCTCTCTCTCTCTCACTAACTCTTTCTCTCTAACTCTCTCTCTCACTATCTCTCTCTCTCTCTCTTTCTCTGTCTCTCTTTCTGTATCACTCTTTCTCACTTTCTCTTGCACTCAGGCTTTCTCTCTCCTTGAGCCTCTCTCCCCATTCTCCCTCTCCTTTTCCTTTTCCCTTTCCTTTTTTCTCCCTCTTGTCCCTCCTCTTTCCCCTCCTCTCTCCCACAAACAAACTGACAAATAATGTGACCTGCAGTAGACATCTTTACACCTGACAGCAAGTGAATGTTTTGCTCCATTGTCCTGTGTGGATGGAGCAGGATATAAGCCACTGCTGCATCATTAGGGAACAACCTCAGATGTATATTATGTGCTCTTTTCTGTCACTTTTTTCTAGAACCATTATTGGATTAATCTACGAAATGATGTAACAGACAGTAGTTAAACCATTCCTTCCATACATTAAAATGTACAGATCTGGAAACTGGAAGAGGTATTGGTGGTGGGCTACTCAAATACACATACAGATGTATGTAGGTAGGTAGGTAGGTAGGTAGGTAGGTAGGTAGGTAGGTAGGCAGGAAGGTAAGTGAGAGAAAAATAGACAGAAAGGCAAGGAAAATTCTGTAGTTTTAAACATAATTTGACTATGTTAAAAATTAAAAATAAAAAACCATTTATCAATGTTCATTCTGTTGGAAGACAATAAATTATATTAAATGATATGGTAGGTTCAGAACAGCTAATTGGTCATTTTAAAACTCTTAATCTTTCTTATTTTGGCTTTATTTAGCAAAAAAAAAAAACTTGTTTCAGCTCTGCATTATTTACAACCATGATACCTCTTACCTATGGTGTTGTAAAGTACTGTCATCATCAGAATCATCATCTACAGCATTTGTTTGAATGTTAACTGGTTGTGCCTGCAAAAAATTAGCATCATCAGTTGTCACCATTTTAGCATCTCTGAGAATCAAATCTACAGCTTTGTACAGAGAAGAGTTACACCTTCTTCTAACCCCCTAATTGGCATTAAATGTACCTATGTACTAGAAAAACTTGACATTTCTAACATGCATTATATATTCAAGTTAATCCAAGTGTCACGTCGGTGTGAAAAAATTGCTAGGTTTACAGGTACAAAAACATCTTATGCACATACAGTGGTTTAGTCCAACACTAGTAGATCAAGGAATTTCACTTTGATTCAAGTTCACTGCTTGCTATTTTACACCCTCACACTATAAAGACTCCTCTGACTGCTATCTCTGTTCTCTTTAATTTGTTTTCCAAAATATCAACTGGTATAGAAACAATATCCTTTAGGCACAGAGAGAAAAACTGGAGGAAATCACAAATAGACTTTCTGGTGCCATGATGGAGACTAGTGAAATATGGGTGGGACAAAAAAAATTTGTTTTCTCTTTCTCAGAATAGGAAACAGATCTTGGGGCTGAGTCATCCTGTATATTAGAAGTCTACATTCTTGTGGCAGAAGATGAAACTCAGATCCCAGAGGGTTGGTATGAAGGAAGAGTGAATGAGGCAATCAAATCAGACAACATCCTTCAGTCTTCTCCTCTATACAACTTTCCACACTCTCTTCAATATGGAAAAGTGGTTTGTTCTGAAATTGAATCTAGGAGGGATCTACTATGGCATCACAATAGAAACATGGTCTACAGCCAAACAGAGCTCTTTATATAGGCTGCTAACACTACCCAGTCTTCAATGTTCTAGTTAGCCCTGTATCCATTCATTCCAAATCCTGGAGTTTCCATCCCCATGACTAAAATCAACCCAAATTCCTGCCATTCACATCTGGTTATCTCCATTCTTGTTTCTTTATACTTCATGTTCCACATTCAAAGCAGCCTAGGGATTTCAGTCTAGATCATACTCTGCTTAGCATAAATTCTGTATGTATTACTACAGTGAGCAAAGTTCTGCACAATCTATCACTTTCCTGTCTCCACCATCCCCTTCACTCTTTCCCTTATTTGAGTCACATAAGCAATTTTATTCCTTCAAACTCTCCAAATTGAGGTCAGTGCACTCTCTGTATAGACTGCCTTTGTTAGACTTGGGGGTACCCTATTCAAAACAGAAATCACCAGCTCACTTTCCCATGACTCCTTTTATCAGTGCCTTGTCTGTTAGCTGCCTGTATGTGATTCCCTGGTACTTACTGCAGTATCTAGGACATGAAAAGTATTTCATGTCATTGAAAATACAAACTAAATGATTTTCAGTCTAACACATGAATTTTAATAACTAGCTTTTCCTTTGGCCTGTAAAAAGCCTTTACAATCAAGTACCTAAGGTTGTGAGGGAGGGAGGACATGAAAATTCACTTTATAAAACTAATATACAAGTTGTTCTTTCTTTGCTGAATACTAAATGTATGTACACGGATGTCCAGTAGCTGGAAGAGAAAATGCTGTGCCCATCAATAAGAGAGAGATATAGAGCATACTCACTGTCTCATCCGGCGTACGTAGAACAGAAATGTTTCCCACAACATAGTACTTTTCCTCCCATAACAGCCTTGGAGCAGAAGACCAAATCTTTCTGCTATTAGGACCGAAGTTTCCAAAAAATACAAATGACTCTAAGGGTGACAGACATAATGGCAATTAAATCAGAAGCAATCCTGGCTAAGAGAGCAGGCAGACAACTTCCACATCACAATGCTGTTTGTCACCTCACTGGCAGTTTTCAAGATTCTGAGCCATGGACTTCTCTTTATCTCCCTTCCCTTCCAGCTAAGATCCCCAGTTTCCCACATGGTCACCACTAATATATGAGGCATGCATCCTGAAAAATCAAAGGTGTGATTTTTGTGCTGATGTCAATCTTTTTCTTTTGACCTATGGATTCTTGAGTTAGTCTCTAAAAGAAATAGTGTTTGTTTGTGTGTGTGTGTGTGTGTGTGTGTGTGTGTGTGTGTGTATTCATGCATCTGTCCAAGTGATTTTTAATGATATTTCACCTTTAACTTTCAAGAAAGAAAGAGGAGAAATATTTTAACATGCATTTGTGTACCTGAAGCAAAACGTATTATACCTTACCTCTGATTAACTCAGATATTTTAAGGGTCAATTTTAATTTTATATCTTGATTTCTAGGCTTGTACTTCCTTAACCCTCAAAAACTAGGTTTCATACTACACCTGACATAAATGTTATCTGTTGAAAAATTTAGGTGAAATGATTTCTTTCCCCAGGTCAGTGTATAGAGATTTAGAGTTTATATTCTATATATTGGCCCTTGATATAATGTTAGAATTCTAGACTCCAGTGAATCTAATTTGTGGTATGGTTTACAAACTACAAAATCCATCTGTAACTTATTCAAGTTATTCATGGAGCTCCCTTTAAGCTATTCAGTGCATTAAACATTTTTTGGATTAGGTTTTTAAAATTATTTTGTTTTGTCAGAGGAGACATCCACATCCTCAACCTATATAATCATCCATGTTTCTTTATGACCTCACCTTATAAATTTCAGTATTTTTAAATATCTAATGTAGTCAGAAATTGTGAGTGTAGCAGTATCAGGTATTTCACAGTGACAGTAATACAAGAATTAGTATGCTAGCAATCAGGGAATACAGCACTCATGGACATCATGTAAGTATCATCATCTGGGTTGCTTACCATCATAAGAATCCTGTAGGTACAAGATGAATTTCACGTACTCATATATATGTCTCCCTTGGTACATGGTCCTGTAACAATATGTGTCCTGGCCACTCTGACCTACATTTCCTTTTCTTATATAACAGCAAAATTCGATTAGGCTTCCCACTAAAGAGAGCAAGATACAAGTAAAGTTACGTAGTCTGATGGATTATTTCAGACAATAATAGTCTTCCTTAGTCAAGACAATATTGTAAAGAACACAACTTTCTTTCCATAAATGCTGGTCCTCAGAAGAGATATCATTCTTATATCCATAAAATAGGCACTAGCTGGAACACAATACACTAGTATTTGTATAGCACTGCTAAAATTCGAGAAAGGCTGCTGTAATTATGTTTTATTGTAAAGACTAAGACAGGGTGGGATGATTTCTCAATTAATTAATTTTATTGACTCTTTTAGAATTTCATATATGCATGTGATATATTTTGATCATGTTCCCATTCCCTCCAACTTAGCTCAGATCCAGTTCCACATATCCACTCAGTCCTTCCTAACTTTGTGTCCCCCAAAATACACAATTCCACTGTGTACTACCCATATCCTTCCACTAGAGCAACAGTTCTCAGCCCTTTGGGGGTAGAACAACTCTTTCATAGGAGTCACCTAAGACCATGCACATATCAGATATTTAAATTACCATTCAAAACAGTAGCCAAAGTACAGTTATGAGGTAGCAATGAAAATAAATTTATGGTGGGGGGTTACCACAGCATGAGAGACTGTATTAAAAGGTCTCAGCATTAGGAAGGTTGAGAACCACTGCTAGGGGCTACATCCTTAGAGGTACCACACTCTTCCTCCCACGGCATCCATCAGCTCTCTTGAACTCTTCCACTGCGTGTGAGGGCTCATCATCTGAGAGTAATGTCCTATTGAGCTCCTCCATAATTCTCTAGAGGAAATAATTTTTAGTGTGAGAAATGTACTATTTGAAATTATAGGCTATTAACTTAAATAGATATATTATCAGCAACTACACTGATTTTTTTTCAAAAACTACTAAGGTGTAAGAGAGCAAGGAATTGTTCAGCTAAGTATTACTTTTCACACACAATTCAAAAATTAAATTAAAAGAGAAAACAAAACCATGTATGCATACCTATATTTGCCAATGGAAGATTTAGAATGATCTTCTCAGATATGTCATCCTTTTGTTCATCATGAACAAGATTTAATAGGCTCGTCCCAATTATATCTTCCTAGGGAGCAGGAGAAAGAACAGATTTTGCTTTAAATACTAATACCATTAGTCTGCTCTGTATCCTTGCCATAGGTGTTTAGTGCTGCCCATGCCATTTATACCTATAGGTGCAGTGCTTCAGGCAGTTTGCATTACCCTCTAGCAATTACTCCACATTACAATCCATTCTGTGCACAGTTTTCCTGTGCATTATCTCCCTCAAGTAGTTGGATTCTTCCCTACCCATCTCATAGACCTCAGATGCTGTAATCCTCACCCTGTCTTGTTTCCCTCTTTGCTATGAGCCTGGAAAAAATTCTCAGCTCCTCACCCATAACTTTGTCTCCAGTCTTGAACCAAGCAAGTGAATCTGGATGGAAAACCCCACACAACTGTGCCACACAACCGTGCCACAAAACTGTGCCACACAACCATGCCACAGAACCATGCCACAGAACCATGCCACACAACCAGTGACTATACAACTCTGCCAGAAAGCCTTTCCCCTGACTCTGCACTTTCTCACTCTTCAATGTGAATCCTTTCTTGTTTGAACCTTCCTCACACTTTCAAGTCCCATGCCCTCTCTACATTTTAATTTATCCTTGTTTATTTTGATGGAAAAAGTTCAACCCTTCCCCCTGTACCATAAAGGGACACTTATCTTTTCAATAAAAATATTTTCATTGGTCCATATATCAAATGGAATGCCCTGAGTCCAAGAACAACCTGAGGCTACATAAGGAGTTTTGGGGCGGGCTGAACTATAGAATGCTACCTTATCTTGCCAAGAAAGAAAGGAAAAAAGAATGAAAAAAAGAAAGAAAGCCATAGTGAAACCCAATTATTTTGTGTGTTAATTTTTTTAAAGGAGTTTGAGAAAAGATAAAAATTAAAAATTCAACAAATTTGATGTGAAATATAAAGAACCAAGGGGTGTTACCTATTCTTCCATTGGTGGAAGAGAGGTGGCATCATTACAAATAGAATCATTTGGCTGGAGACTAGCTCAGTAGGTGTATGCTCACCTGATATCGACAAGACCTTTCCTTATATCAGGAATGAAAGCACAAGCACTCAGTCATTACAAAAGAAGTCAGGCATTAACCCTGCTCAGTGCCATTTTCTGAGACTCTTAACAAGAAGCATGTTTTATTTTTCTGACAGACATTTCATCTTAGACACACATGAGAGGAGTGGATAGGGTGAGGGAAGAGTAAGAACTTTTGCCGGAATCCCAGCATGTTTTTATTGACTAAACACTGAAACTAGTAGAGAAGATGATGTCACAGAGTCATAGCTGAACACCAATGACTTATATATGAGCATAAAAAGAAATAACTTATGAACAACAATCCAGAATGACCAATTTCCCCAAAAACTGCAAGAACTTACTGGAAGATAGCCAAGAAGAGGTGTCACATTCTGGGATACAAAAACAACTTTTCCTTCTATGTTCAGTACAATTGAAATATTTTCAAATGACTAATAAAGACAGAATAATAACATAATTAAATAGTGGAACAATAATAAAATGATAGCTTTATTTCTGAGTGTATAAATTATTAGAATAGAACACAGAAAATGTATTGCATTTCTTACATATCTATAAAGTAGGCACATCCTTAATTAAAATTCTATTATTCTGCCTCCTACACAGAATCTACTTCACCTTAAGCATGAGATATTTATCAATGATGTGCCACTTGGACAAACATATTTCAGTGTACCCAAAATCAATAACTAAACTTTCCATCTCACACTAGAAATATTCATTTCTTAGTGTAGATGGTCACACTTTAAATATGTTTAGTATTTGAATGCTAAACGTTTTTAAAGACACATTCATTTATACTTAGCCTAGTGTTCAACTTAAAAATATAGTTAGTGCTATCAATTTTCTAATGTATAATGGTGTGAAGTCAGGTTTCCCAGAAGGTGAAATTTAGAGCATGTGAAATACCAAAATGTTGTCCAGAAAAAGGAGATGTGGATACCTGTGTGCCTGCCTCAGTATCACCTCTAAGAAGAGGACAAATAAAGCGGGGCTCTCCTAGGAATTACTGCTAATGCAATGTACTCATTCATTTAAATTTAGAGTTGTGATCCAGATACTGATTGTGTGATCCTCAATTCCAATATTTATTTTAAAGCAGTACTTCATTAACCTATTCTGCAATAAAATGATTATTTTAAGAAACAAGCTCATAGAATTCATACAAGTAGATAGTTGCAAGTAACAGTACCTCATTGTAAACACAAAATGACAATAAGTCCTTAGAAAGAAGCAATACTGGTGATGAATCTCTGATAAAGTGAATTGTACAATAAAAAAGCACAAACGTTTTAAAATATTTTTATTTTGTGTGTATGAGTGGATTTCCCAGCATATGTGTCTGTGTACCATGTGTGTACCTGGTACCCATACAGGCAAGAAGAAGGCATCACATCCTCTGTAGCTGGAACTACAGACCATTGTGAGCTTCAGTGTGAGTGCAGAGAATTAAACCTACCTCCTCTGCAAGAGCAGCCAGTACTCCTATGTGATCATGAATATCTTCATACCATAATCATTAGTGAAACAAAAAATTAGTTTCAAATATTCTCTTATTACCTGTTGTGTTTTGGAACTTCTTTTGAGTTTATCCTTGCCCAAATGTTCATGCAAGAGAAGATATTTGTAGCACATAAATAGCAACTGACCACCTCCTAGAATCATTGTGTTAATCAAAAATTGTATCCTACTTTTGCTGAGTATTGAATTCAGGATTACCCACATGTAATTACCCACAAGTGCTATTATTGAGCTAACAACCCCCAGCTAAATTGAAAAACAAAATCGTCAACTTTTTTTCAAGAGTCAAAATATGAAAACAATGTGTCCCTGTTTCCACAGGCACTAAAATTATTTTTTTCCCATTTTTGTGCTTAAAAACAGCTGTGATCATACTTGCAACATATTTGTGCCATAAAAAATCTTCTCTAAGAAAAGGTTTTCCAGGGAAGTTACTAATACCAGACAGAAGCTAAAAGGTTGGAGAAGAGTGACTCTCACAGTTTCACAGCACACAGCCTGCATTTTTGCCTACAAGCATCTCTGCAGTTGATAGTCAGCTTCTGGAATAGTTTAATATGCATTTGGTTTCATAAAAGTATTGACAGATTTCAAATGAGATATTCTGAAGCCTCTTCACAACACAAATTTCAATATAAGATACCTACCTACCTACCTTGTGTTTTTAAATAAAAGTGCTTGAAAGGATAAAAGATGCCTGCACATGGTTTAGGTTTCCATCTAAGAGTGTGTATTGTTATAATATTTGCTTTGTTATTGTTTGAAAACTTGTTCTTTTCCAGCTGTGCTTTGAAATGTGATGTAGTGCATCTTGCATTCTAGGTGATCAACATGTAAATGAAAACAACAAATTAAAAGACCCTTACCTGAAGAACCGTCTTATGGTATTCTTCATAGGTATTAAAAACAGGAACTGTGTTTTGTTCATAATTTGTTTGTACATTGAACATTCCTTTGCATAAAAGAAATGACAGGTGTTAAATTAAGATAACTAATGATATTAGAATTCTCAGCTTATAATTTAGAGAAATACTTTGTTAGTTTGGTAGGGGGTGCTTATGTGTTCCATTACTCATGTGTAGAGATTCAAAGACAACTTTGGGGGGTTGAATCTCTCCTTCCATCTTTATGTGAGCTCTGTGAAAGTGATGAGAACAAGGTGTGTGTAGAACTCGTGAAGTAGGGTGCTAGCAGCTATAGGCATTTTGAAGAGGGTTAAAGAAGAAATGCATTGTAAGGGAGTGGGCACGGCCTAGAAAATATATTTGGAAAGTTTAGCCACAAAGAGTGCATAGAATCAGGGAAATGGACCTAAGTCAAACCTCTTTGAGAAGACAGAGAGGCAATAGCAGGCTGCTCTCTGGGTCTCTTTCTAGATGATCCATATCCAAGTCTATTCATCAGTTTCTGAAGTCTCTTCAGCAAATTGCAAAGATCTTCATGGGTTATCCTCTGGCATGGATTAGAGGCACCACTAATTTACAGAGAAATAAACATGAGCTTTATGTATGATAAAGCTGAGGCTAATTACTGATATAGTGCCCCAAAAGTGGACTAAGATGACAGAAAGACAGATCTTTTTCATTCATATAACATCCAAGGTCTTCATTATACACTATAACTACTGTGGCAGGATATGTCAGAAAATGGCCTTAATCCCAGTACTCCGGTGAGATGGCAGAAGGATTGTGGATTTGATGCAAGTCTTGGGCTAAGTATCATGAGCTAGTTTCCAAAATAAATGATAAATGAACAAGCAAACAAATAAGATCTATTTCTATTAAAACAATAACATGAAAGTCAATGTTCCCACCCTTTGATTGTGAGGCTGTTAAAAGTAAAAACCAATCCATTTCCATGTCTTCCCAGTACAGCCTAATACAATGTCTGGCACTGTTGTTTAGCAATCACTTAAGTTAAACCTGAATTAGCTTGAGTGAAATAGCAAGACTTAGCTTCCCTTCTGTTCTCACCTGCTTTAACAGTAATTCTTACCAGGTCTTACAATGAAACTGGGGGAAGAGAAGACCCACGGAAGAGACCAAAATACCCTCAACTTCCCTGACAAAGTTTGTCTACATATGACATAACAACAGAGGTCAGAACACAAAGCTTTGCCAATTGTATTACAAATTCTTACCTCCTCATTTTTTGTGTATTCCTCTCCATTTTTTTCAGTCGGTTAAAGGTGGATTCTAAAACCAAATAAGACCATTATTTACTAATTAAACATCTTTGTACAATCTATTGCATCTCCTTGCTGTAGCTGTCTTATGTCTATCTTGCTCTATGCCTGATAATCATCTTATGTCTTTGTTTGCATGTATCCTGTTGTTATCTTGAGTCTATCTCCCATCAAAGGATCTCCTACACTGCAGCTATTCTGAGTCTATCTTCCATTTATGGATCGTCTATACCCCAGCTATCATGCGCCCTTGTTTCATCTATGAATCATCTATGTTCTAGATAGCCTGTGTCTCTCCCTATCATATTCCCTCTACCTATCATGTGTTTAAATTTCATCTGTCAATTATCAAATAGTTCTCCTGTGTCTACATTATCTCTATTATCTTCCACCAATCAGTCATCTATCTTTCTACACACCTCTGTCTATCATCAATATGTCTATGGCCTATCCTCGGAACAATCTGCTATATGCCTTCTACCCAACTATCATCTATTCCCTAGAAATCCTAACTATGCTGTGTCTATCTTTCAAATTATCTACATTCCAGCTATCCTGTGTCTATCCACGTGGTAGGTCTCCTGTCTACTATCTATCCTTTGTCTTCTCACTGTGATGCATCTACCATCTATTCTATAGCTATCTTGTCTTTATTATACTACCTATCAGCTATCATGTAGCTATTCTGAGTCTCTAGGCTATACCTAGATACCTTTGACTAACAGAAATATCTGTTTATCTATCTATCTATCTATCTATCTATCTATCTATCTATCTATCTATCATCTATCTATCAATCATCAATCATCTAGCTTTCCTGTGCATGTCTTCTATCAACTACTCTCTGGATATATTTTGCCTATCTTCCATCTATCTATATTCTATCCTCTAGCTATCCGATATCTCTATTCCATCAATGCACCACTTATCATCTAGTTACCCTGAATCTCTGATCTCTCTATTCTTTATCTTCTAGCTATCTTGTATCCATAGATCTACCAACTATCCTCTAGCAACCTTAGGTCTATATTTTACCCATGTGCCATCTATCTTCTAGCTGCCCTGCTTATCTCCTATCTATCATCAATCTTCCAAATTTTCTGTGTGTATGTTTCAGCTATGTATCATCTATCATCTATCATTTACCTATCCTATGCCTGTATTCCATCACCTATACGTCATCTATCCTCTCCCTATCCTGTATGTCTATACCATTAATATATTACCTATCCTCTAGTTACCCTGACTCTGTAAACCATCAACTCTACTCTGGCTATTCTGTGCCTGGATTCCATCCTTATATCCAATATCTTTCTTCCAACTACAGTGTGACACTATGCCATCCATAGTTCATGTATCTGCTAGTTACCCTGCATATCTATCTATCTATCTATCTATCTATCTATCTATCTATCTATCTACAATTCAATAGTCTCCTGTATATGAATTCCACCTATCATCAATTCTCTAGCTATCCCGTGCCTTTCTTCCATCTATGGTTCATTTATCCTCTAGTTAACCTGTGTCTGTGTTCTATCTATCATCTATCCTCTAGCTATCCTGTGTCTGTCTTTCATGTATCATCTGTCTCCTAACAACCTTGTGTCTGTTTGCCATGTATCTACCATCTATCCTCTAGCTGTCCTGTGTCTGTTTACAATCCATGTATCATTTATCCTCTGGCCACCTTTTTCACTCTTTCATCTATCCTTAACATCTAGTTCCTCTGTGTCTCTGTTTCGTATAATTATCCTCTTTCCTTTACCTATTCTTTGTTTATCTATTTATCTATCATGTATCCTCTAGAAGCTAGAGTGTAGCTATTTTGTCTGTCTTCTATCTATCTATTATCTATCTTCTTGTTATCCTATGTCTATCTTCTATCTGTCTATTCTCTATCTTTAACCTGTGTCTATGCCCCATCTCTATGTTGCCTACAGTGTCACTATCTCCATCTATTTATCATCTATCCTCTAGATCTTCTACATACATCATCCTTTTCTCTCTCTTCTACACTTTATACATTCTGTGTCTATAATCAGATCTCTTTTCCTTTATCCCATATCTCTCCTCTATCATATATTAGCTAATGTTCATCTTTCTTCTTGGATACTCTTCAATTCTTCAATTTATTATCTACTATCTAATCCTTTATATTCTATATTCTATAATTTATTATCTGTTGTTTATAATCTATCATCATTTTAAATTAATGATCTATAACTTATCACTTATTATTAACCATCTTTTATGTAGTTGTTGTACTGTATGACCCTCATGATAAAACTGGTCAGTATTTAAAAATACAGCCAGTCTGTTTTGTTTTGTTTTGTTTTTCAATCGAAGGTACCAGAAATTGTGAACTGTGCTATAAATAGTATTCCTCAAGAAAAGAAAAGCTATTTCCTAAAGACTAAGTTAGACAATTAAGCCTGGATAACTCAGACAGTTAACTATACAGCTTTATATTAACTATTAACTGATACAACTGAAATATGAAATTATCACATTCACAGTTTACTGTTGGTGAGTTCACCATCCCTATTTCAATGATTGGGACAAGATTAAACAAGAAATATCTAAGGATTTTGCCCTTAAAACACAGCTCCATCTTAGTCAACCTTACCTCTCCACTCACTTGAAGTCAAGTAGTCTCATGTTTACTGTATCCTGGCAACTATAGAACATACACTGCTTATGAGATTGGTTGAGAATATAAGACTCACTGATTATGATTGGTCCTAAAAGGCAAGGCTGTGATTGGTCAGAAAAAAATTTAAATGGCTGTAGTGGCTGTTAAGAGCCAGGCTGTGATTGACCTAAATTACAAAGTTAATGTTACTATGATTGGTCTTAAGACTCACCATTGTGATTAGTCTAAACATAATCCTTAGGGAATGTGATTGGTGGTTAGTGGCATGGTTGTGATTGGCCTAAAATATAAGCCTCGATGACTGTGACTGGTTCTACAAGGCATAGCAGTTGGGCTCAAGGTGTCTGTAGGAAGACATTCACCAGTTGCTGCCTTTTGTTTCCTGGTATGTATCACCAGTCCCAATAAAAGATTTCTCTGAAGAATGCTTGTAAATATATCTATATCTTTATATATTTTTACTTCTATTTTATGTAAATGTTTGGCCCAAATATATATATATATATATATATATATATATATATATATATATATATATATATATATGTGTGTGTGTGTGTGTGTGTGTGTGTGTGTGTGTGTGTGTGTGTGTGTGTGTGTTTATACCATGTGCATGTATGAAACCTACAGAGGTCAGAAAACTATGTTGGATTTTCTGCAATTTGAATTACAAATAGTTGTAAGCCATGAAATAAGTTCTGGGAACCAAACCTAGGTCATATACTGCAGCAAGACGTATTCCTAACAAGAGATCCATTTCTTCATGCCCCTCAAGGGAAATTTTCTTGCCTTCTATTTATAATCTAATCTATGATGGTAACTCAGGAATAAACAATCACATGAAGGAGAGATACAGAACAGGCAGCAAAGCAGCAATGGCAGCTTAGGTGTCAGCAGACTGAACTATGAAAGCAGCAAGGTAGCTGTCCACACAGCTACAGCTACAGAAACAATAGCTGAACAGTTTAAGAATGCCTATGGGAGAAAGAAAGGCAGAAGAACAACAACAAAAGCAGGAATAGACCTGAGGAGGAAGAAGTGTTCCCAGTTGCCAGCTAAGAGCTCTAATGCTAGTTTGTGTTCTTAGCTAAGAAATCCCCTACCTTCTATGTATATACAAGACCTAGAAAACTGGCTGCTTCCAAAGGCTGAGATATTTCAATTTCCTAGCCTTAGACCTGCATGTCTAAGCACAGCAGAAGACTGAAGATGCTCACATTGCCCCAAGCTTTGGGGGCTAAATTGTCTGGGCTCATATTGCTGCTCAAGTCTTCGGATCAGGGTTCAGCAAGAGAGTGAGGGCAGACGCTAAGAATGCAGACCAGACAGAGTATGATACAGTCCAGTTTATTCTCAAGCCTCACTTCTTTCTTTCCAAGTTTCTTGTTCCTAGTCCAAGTCCCAAGTTTCAAGTTCCTAGTCCCTAGTGCCTCCAAGTTCCAAGTTTCCAGTCCCCTCTTCTGTCTGCCTCTCACCTTTTATAAGTCTCACTTGTTAAGTCACACCTTTAAGTCACACACACCCAAGGGAAAATAATGAGTATATATAACAAGATGTTTTCAGAGTGTGCTCAGCTGTTGTAGGCTGTTGAAACAAGTGTCTTGTCAGGGCATGTGGCTCAAGATGGCTGCAAAGATGATAGCTGCCTTTCTGTCAGCTCACCACAGGTCCCCCTTTTTAAATTGTTTTTCAAAAGGTAAGGCTAGGAAAAATTACGGAAACCGTGCCTACCTTAGGCCAGAACAAAGGACCCAAGCCTCCTTTTCCCATCTTTGGATATTCAACAGCCATTGATTGAGCTCCTGTCTTAGGATAGGGAGGCCTCCTGTTTTAGGGGCAAGGGTCTTGAAGTGTTCTCTTACCAGTCATTGACTATCTGGCTTAGAGCATAAGTTAGGGGTTAATCCTCATTAGTCTTGATGACAAAGGTTTTAGAAAATCCCCTACTTCCAGCCTGTAATAATGGACCTGTATGGGTTTCAATTGACTAGTATCTATCTGTTGTCACACAAAAGCCATCAGTTTGTGGAACAGCCTGGACCCTAGAGACAAGAGTCTAAACAATGCCTGAATAGTCAGTACAACAGCAACACTCTTTTTTAAAGGGCAACACATAACTCCCTCTGTCTGAAGAGTAAAAAGTATAAGTCCTTCTATTCTGTTTACAAATGTGGTATAGCAGAATCTAAATCTATAGAAATACAGAAGGGATCATAGCTTTGATCTTAACAAAACAAGTAGAGAAATAATTATTACTGCTCCACTCAATCTCAAACCCAAAAAAACAACAATAGTAACTGTGGTTGTTGGTTTTTTCCTGTGTCTAAACAATGTTCCCCACTAAACCATAAGTTGGGCAACCAAGAGTCCAATAGAGACACCCTGGAGGTATGGGTGGTGATGTCTCCTTCCACCTTGAAGACTTCCCAAGTCAGGATTGAAGGCAATTGAGAAGCATCTTCATGTTTCCTGCAGAGAAAAATTATGCTTCTCAGGCAGTTTCTCCTCCCTAGGTATGTTATTGTTGTCTATTTGTTTAGTCAGTCTCTCTGGCAGCCAGCATGTGGCATCTACAGTTTGGGTATATATACAGACAGAACCTCTTCCCCAGATAAGCACTGGATCTGGCCCATTCCAGGTTCCAGTTAATGAGTCTTTCCAGAGGACTGTTGCAAAATGCTTCGTGGTATCAGGATGCCAGAATCTATCTACAGCAGATTTTCCTTCAGATTCCAAAGTTTAAAAATTTAAAATAAAGAGCATATGATAAAGTGTTGGGAGCCAACTTCCCTGTTTGAGGAACTTCAGAACCCAACACAGTCAGGGCAACTAGCTGGTAAAGTTCCCAGGTAAATGGGACAAGGATAAGTTCTCGGTTCAGAGACTATAATGTTCCCAGGTAAATGGGACAAGGACATGTTCTCGGTTCAGAGACTATAAAGTTCCTGCTTTGGGACAAGTTACTATAAAGCTACAGGTTTTGGGACAAGTTCTATAAAGTTCCCAATTTTGGGACAAGTTAAGTAGAAAAAGCGAAATGAGTAGAGCTTAAGAAGGCTACTTTGGAAAAGTTCTTACAGGCCGTGGATGAGGTTTCAGTTTCAGGGAAGGATATTAAGATGGCCAAGTAATGAAGGGTCCAAGAAAGATAATGTTAATTGATTTAACTTTCAAAATGGGTATGATTCTGAGTTGTATAGTTATATTTTTTCTGGATAAAAACTCAATGTAAAGGCTTTTCTGGCTAAAGGAAAGTCTAATTTGAAAAAAAAAAAAAGAAGTTTTTTCTATGAGTTTTCTGAAGAAGTCATGAATGTAGTAGTCATGTCTTCCAGAATTATATGGATCAGACATGACAGAGGTAGACCTCCAGAACACTAGATTCCAGAGAGTCAAAACAATTATCTTGATACTAAAATTTGTTTTGAGGCTTATATATTACAGAATACAAAGCTTTGGTGAATAAATCTTCTTATTACCTGCATGTTCACTGATGACCTGGACTTCCAGCTGGATGCAGTTAAGACAGATGTCAGAGGCTTATCAATTTACGCTTCCCCTCATCCCTCTTTTAATATCTCAATGCCCATGTTCAGCTTGAAGAAGTTAATGAAGGGTCGGTGCCCCAATTCCCTGGACTTGGGGACTGAGGTGGTAAATATTAGGCTGTCTTTATCTGTATAATTGTTACTAAGCTGATGCAAATTCAAGGATTTCATTGGTATAAATTTGTGGGTACAAGGCTTAGACCTTTCACTTCTCCAACAGTGGAAGTTGTGTGTTGCCTTAAAGAGTGTTGCTTTTATATCAACAGTTTAGATATTAAGTCTCTTGTCTCTCAGGTTCATGCTGTTCAACAAACTGATGTCTTTGGTAAGGCAACAGACAACAAATGAAACCCATACAGGTCCGCTATTATAGGCTGGAAGTAGTGGACTCTAAAACCTCTGTCATCAAGACTGATGAGGATTAACCCCTAACTTACATGTTAAGCCGGATAGCCAATGACAGGTAAGAGAGCATATCGAGACCCTTGCCCCTAAAATAAGGGAGGCCTCACCATCTTAAGTCAGGCTGGGGTCTTTTGTTCCAACCTAGCACAGGCACGGTTTCCATAAGTTTTCACATCCTTCCCTTTTGAAAAGATTTAAAAAGGGGACCTGTTGGGAGCCAACTTTAGTAGAAAGCAGCTAGATCAACTTTGCAGCCATCTGGAACCATATATCCTCATGAAAGACTTGGTTTTCAAAAGCCTATAACAGCTGAAGCACACTCTGATAAATATATTGCTTATCCCACATAGCTTGTTTTACTGTTTAAAGACCTCAGCTGTATGGTGCACTTGGAATGAGTTCATGGCCTCCTGGCAAGGTTTATAAGCTGTGCCTGGGAAGGGATCACTGGCTTGCCATCTTGATTAGCATCTGCTAAGCATCCTGAGTAAAGTGCTGTGAGAAGGAACCGGAACTTGTTGTTCCTTGTTTTAACTCCTGCTGGTCAGGGTTGGGTGGCTCAATGAAGGATATTTCTGGGGTATCCCATGGTAGGGTTCCATTCCCCTTTTTGATTTTTTTTTCAAATTGACATATAATGGTTCGATGCACCCTTTCTACCATAACTTGGCCCTGTGGATTATATGGAATACCCATTTTATGTAGTATTTAAAATTTCTCACAGAATTGGTGGAAACTGGAGCTTGTATAACCTGGGACATTGTTAGTCTTTATCTGTTTAGGCACACCCAAAACAGCAATTGTAGCAAGCATATGAGTGATTACATGCTTGCTTGTTTCTCCAGATTGTAATGTCACATACATGAAACTTTTGTATGTATCCACACATACATGTATATATTTTCGATATCCAAATTCATTATAATGAGTAACATCCATTTGCCAGAGACTGTTTGGTATCAGTCCCTTTGGATTTATGCCCAAATGAGGACTGGTAAAAGTGTAACACATGAGTGGCATTGCTTAACAATTTGTCTAGCTTGTCCTCTGGTAATTTTAAACATAATTTGTAAAGATTTAGAATCAAGGTAATGTAACTCATGAGCCTTTATGGCCTGATCCAAGTTAGATGGCAGATCTGAAAAAGGCACTGCAGTTACATGAGTAGCTAGATCTGCCTTGGTGTTTTCCTCAGAGAGAGGACCTAGTAGCCCAGTGTGGGCTCTCAGGTGTCCTATAAAGAATTTAAACTTTCTCCTCAAAATTAATTGTTGGCACTGTAAAAAAACTGGCTGCTTCTGAGGAATGCTTTATTTGTGCAGCAGTTTCTACCAGAGGGATAGCTTGAGCTATATATGAGCTATCTGTATAAATATTAATGTGTGTGATTTGGAAAAGCTTAAAACACGGCAATAACAGCATGTAAATCAATGAAGTGAGCTGACAGAGATGATGTATCAAAGGAGATTACTTGATCTTGAAAGGCATAAGCAGCTTTTCCTCATGAGAAACCATCAGTGCAAACTAACAATGCTTCCTTGAAAGGTGCATGTTCAGTCCGAGTTGGAAAAATGAATGCATGGCGATTACAAAAGTGAATCAATTTATCTGTTGGATAATGATTATCTATCTGACCAGCAAATGAGACACATGCAATAGACCAGACTTCAGAACTCTGCATAAGCCAATCAACCTGATGCCTTCTATAGGGTTGTACTATTACATCAGGATACTTTCCAAAACATTTTTGACTATTATCTCTGCACAACATAATTATATCAGCTACAGCAACATAGTATGAATAAAGAAGCTTCTTAGGGAATGAGGGAAGATGAACCCATAATATGGGTGCATTTTGCCAAAAAACTGCAGTAGGAGTTTGTTTAGTGTTAAAAATAAGGAAATATAAAGGCCTAGAATAATTAATATGAGTTACAAATTGGGATGAAATAGCACTTTTCACCTTTGGTAAGGCTTTTCTACCCTCCTCTGTTAGAGCCCTATCAGACTTATGGTGAGGATCTCCTTTGAGAATCTCAAACAGAGGCTTCAATTCTCCTGTCATGAGTTTCAATTATGGTCTTAGCCAATTAATGTCTCCCAATAATTTTTGAAAATCATTAAGTGTCTTAAGGGAATCAGTCCTCAAGGTGACCTTACTATTAGTAATATGTAGACCTTTAATCTGAAATCCTAAAGAAGAACATGGATCTTGTAATTGTACCTTTGCTGGTGCTATTGGTAATCCTGCAGTCTGTAAAGCTGTTCTAAGATCATCAAAGCACTGGAGTCCATGTTTTCCATCTTTTCCTGCTATTAAAATCTCATCCATGAAATGAATTATATAGATTTGTTTCCTCATGGTTCTAACACCCTCTATAGTGGAAGCCACAAACTTTTGGCACAAGGTTGGACTCTTAGCCATACCCGGAGGCAAGACTTTCCAGTGATATCTCTTCATAGGTTCTCTAAAATTTATAGTGGGAACACTGAAAGCAAAGTGTTTTCTGTCCTTAGCATGCAATGGGATGGGAAAAAAAAGTCTTTTAAATTTATAACTATTTTATAATAACCTAAATATATGGCCACCGGTGTGGGCAGTTCAGGTTGTAAGGCTCCCATCCTAATGATGGTCATTTTAACAGCCCTTAAGTCTTACAACAATCTCCACTTTCCTGACTTTTTCCTAATGAGAAATATTGGTGTATATAAGATATTCTAGGGAGAGTTACTCTCCTCTAAATGTCCTGCCTATAATTGCTCCTGCACTAGCAAATGAGCAGTTTGAAATTTTTGGTGGTTAGGGACTAATGATCCACCCAGATGAGCGAGTCCCCCTTCCAGGTAATGGGGTCTACACAATGCCCTAGGGGTGCAGCTTTATTTGTAGACCCCCATTCAAAAAACCACAAGCCTCCCTCTTCCAGTGTTACCATGGACCTCAACAGGATGAATAATCCCTTCTTCATGTTTTCTTCATTCTTTCCCTGGGGAACATCCAGAGTTTACCATTTGAGCCATGATTACTTCATCAGGGCTGCAAATAATCCATCTCAACTGGGATAACAGACCTCTGCCCCAGAGATTAATGGGGAGGCCCAGGATGACATAGGGTTGTATATTCCCTGTATTACCTTCTTTATCTTTCCATCAGCAATTAAGAGCATTGTTGTGGATTTTGACTTTGGCCAATACCCCTTAGATTGGTTAAGATTGGGGTCAGAGGCCAAGTGGCAGGCCAATCACTTTGTTTTAGAATACTCACATCAGCTCCTGTGTCAACCAAGCCTCAGAATTCCTTTCCATCCAGCCATAGTGTCATCATAGGTTTTTGTTTAACTGTAGGCTGTACCCAATATGCATCAGAGGAACCAAAGCCTTGATCCCCTCTCTTAGGATGCTTATATTTGTGATTAGTAGGGACAAATGGATGTAACAATAGTTAAACTATCCTCCTCCCTGTAGGAATGCTGACTATATTCTGAATTGCCTGTGCTATTACCTTAATCTCACCTTGATTCTCATTGTCTATGACTCCAGGAAAAAAATTGTAGTCCGTGAATTGTAGCACTACTTCTTCCCACTTTCAGGCCAAACACATTTGGATAGAGCAGTCCATACAAACCAGTGGGTAAGGCCTGATGTCCCATTTTTGGGGTTAATACTGTGTGGGTGGCAGAACTGAGGTCTAGTCCTGAACTTCTGGTGTAGCTCAACTAAGTTCTGAAAGGGATTGTTGCTTGCTGGTATAAAACTGACTGCTCCATAAGCCTGTTTTGGCTTGTGTTGGTTCAGGGACTGGAACTGGCCTCTGTTCCCATTTCCCTGATTATGAGAAAGGGTGTTTCCTTTTGGACCTACATTCACTAGCCCAATGCCTTCCACAGTTGCAAAGTGGGCATAGCCCAGGCTGTTTTCTGGGCTGTCTCTGGGTTAACTGATTTTCTGCAGAATCTCTTGCAAAGTGTCCATGCTTGCCACATTTAAAACAGGCCTTTTGATTTCTACTAGCCAAAAAAACCTCTTACTGATTGTCCTTGCATGGCAGCCACCATAGCTAATCCTTGTTGGTAGGAGAGACCTATTTCAGAACAGGGTCTGATATACCCAATAAAGTCTGTCATTTTCCTGTAGGGTCTAATGGTCACTTGGCAGGTAGGATTGGCATTTTCATATGCAATTTGGTTCACATAATCTACTCCTGCCTGTACATTACCAAAAATTCTCCCTGCTTTTGTCATTAATTGATCAGCACAACCTGGCTCTGACAAATCGTCATCAACCTTTGGTTGTATTTTAGATTCTAATTTGGGATAAATATGTTTCTTTTTATTTTGAACATGAAAGATAGCATTTAAGGAATGAAGCAAAAGCAGACAATTAACACCCGTGAGGAGTAAACAGCAAAATAAAAACAGAGATTTGAGTTCAGGCTGACTCTTGCTGCATTTTCATTATCATGACTTACCTTCCTCAACATGGCGGATTCTCAGTGATCACCCTTGTTTCACATCTGAATTTTCGGCAGATCCTTCTTCCAGTAATGTCACTACACTGGGTCTCATTTCATTGCCCCATTTTGGGGCACCAAGTTTCGGTACCTCTCTGCAAAGTTGGAAACCCACACTGCCAAAAGGATGGGGGCCAAAAGAAGTTAGGCACACACCCCACTGCCCCAAGCAATGGGGTGCTAAATTGTCCGGCTCATATTGCTGCCAGTCCAGGGCCGGGGTCAGGGAGAGATGTAGAGGAGAGAAAGAGAGAGAGAGGAGAAGTGAAGACGAGGAGAGAGAGAGATAGAAGACAGTTTGATTCAGTCCCGTTATTCTGAAGTCT